>NC_056729.1:1973627617-1973706721 GCF_019279795.1 Protopterus annectens | reverse complement strand
GTGGAGGGTATAGGGAAAAGTAGCTACTGCATTTGGCATTCATCGGGGATGCAAAAAGGTCGCAGCAAGGCTGGCCCCATTTGCGGAATATCCTTTCCGCCACTTGTTCTTTGAGGGACCACTCGTGAGGCAATAGAATGGCTCTACTCAATTTGTCCGCTATCACGTTGGATGACCCCGGGATGTGCATTGCTATCAAGAAGCGCCCGGTGGATACAGCCCACTGCCAAATTCTCAGAGCCTCTCGGCATAAGGGGTAAGATCTGGTTCCCCCTTGCTTGTTGATGTACCAGACTACCGACATGTTGTCTGTCTGTATTGCAATCGTCTCTTGAGGTAGAGAGTCGTGAAAGTGTTGCAACGCCAGGAACACTGCTCTCAACTCCAAGACATTGATGTGCAAATTGGATTCCATCTCTGACCAAGTACCGTGGACAGTTCTTCCCTGACACAGCCCCCCCACCCTATCAGGGAAGCATCCGTGGTTACTGTGGCTGTTGGAGGGGGGGGGAGTACAAGCGGACGACCTACAGTAACTTGGTGGCTGTTCAACCACCAAACGAGGTCCTTTTTGCAAGTATTTGTCAGCAGAATCTCGTGTGACATTGGAAGTTGCTGATAAGACCACTGTGTGAAGAGTAACCATTGGAGTATCCTCATGTGCATGTGCCCCAGAGGAACCGCTATGAGAGTCGCTGCCATGGTGCCTAACAGCTTCAGAACTTGGAATGCAGGGACTTTCTTTTCCATCAACAAAAGGGATACTTGGTTTCGTAAAGAGATTACTCATTCTTGAGGCAGTCTGACCAGGGCGGTGGTGGTGTCTAGATCTGCTCCTATAAAGGAAATATGCTGCGATGGCGATAAAACAGATTTTTCTAAATTTAAAGTTATGCCCAAGTGGGAGCACAGGTTGATAGTGTAATCCCTGGTGTGAATCAGTTGATGCCTGGTGGTGGCGGTGAGGAGCCAGTCGTCAAGATATGGAAACACCCGGAATCCTAAACGTCTCAGGTGAGCCGTGACAACTGCCATGCATTTGGTGAACACTCTGGGGGCTGTGGTGAGACCAAAGGGCAGAGCTCGGAATTGGTAGTGACTGGCCCCCAGCCAGAAACGCAAGTGATCTCTGGATGGCCTGGCCATTTTTATGTGGTAGTATGCATCCTTGAGAGCACATCTAATCACCCGTTTCGAGAAACAGGATTATCGACTGAAGCGTGACCATCCAGAACTTTTCCTTTTTGACAACAGGAGTTGAGATTGCTGAGGTCTAAGATGGGCCTCCAGTCCCCTGTTTTCTTTGGAACTAAAAAAACCTGGAGTAAGTTCCAGATCCTATTTGGTCCGACAGGACTGGCTGGATTACTCTTTTTTCCTGAAGCCTCTGAATTTCTACGGCTGCTAGACTCCGCAGACTGGGTGGAACGTCTAGGATTCTTGCCCGAATGGCAGGGAATTCTGAAAAGGGAATGATGTAGCCTCTGGTGATTATGCTTTTTACCCAGGAATCTGATGCAATTCCTAGCCAGGCATCTGGGTATAAAGCTAAGCGACCCCTGACTGCCTCCAGAGTAGGACGGTTGGGCCTCCTCTCAGGAGCGCTGATAGGGTTTGCCAGGGAACTGCTCCCTGTCACACCCTGGTTCTGCGGACCCCCTCTGCCTCCTGGGCGGCATCTACCATTATACCCCCCTCCTCTGCGCCCCTGGAGGGGGTTTCACTACGTGTGTTCTGGAAAGCTCTTTAGGACTTTCGGAACCACATTTTCCACCTCTCTGCCCTTTGGGGTATGGTCTAGTGGGGGTGGAAAAACGGACTCCTATGGCAGATAGAGTCTTTCCTTCCTGCTCACACCTAGTGAGCGTCTCCTTGACTTTGGGCCCAAACAAGGAAGAGCCATCAAAAGGGGTATTCTCAAAGGAAGACTTGAAGGCTTCCGCAAAGGAGCATAAGCGCATCCAGGATTGTCTCCGCAGAGCTATCGCTGAACCCGCTGCTCAGCTCGATCCCTCGGCTGCATAAGAAATGAGCCTCATGGACGAGTTTACGATGGAATTAAGAGTGTTAAGCTGTGCCACCACTTTCTGGGAGACAGCATCATTTGTGTTGCCCTGTAGAGTATCTCCAAGCTCTTTTAGGAAACCTCGTTGAAAATGGGTTAAATAGTTAAGCAATCTCATTGCAAATGTCGTAGAACTAAAGATGCGTTTCCCATATCTGTCCATAGTCCTGGAATCTCTATTAGGGGGATGGACAGAAGAAGAGGTGTCGGACATCTCTTTCTTGGTGGCCGCCGCCACCACCACGGCATCAATGGGAACCCCTTTTGTGAGAAATGACTTATCCAGAGGGCAGGTGATAAATTTGTTGGACCTCCGAGGGACCGGTTCCATAGAATCAGGAGACTCCATGAGTGATCAAGTCCATTAATTCATCGAAAGGCGGAGTAACCCAGGAGGTGGAAAGCTGAGACCCAAAAGCCTTCAGGAGCACGGACTTATCCTCAGTAGAGGTAAGGGACTGCCAATCACCCCTCTGCCTTAGTATTTCAAGGATGTCGGCAAAAGAGACATCCTCAGAGGAGGACCGTGGGGAACTTTCTGATTCCTCCAAGTCGGTGTCTGATGTTAAGGATTCCTGTGGGGAATCTAAATGCCTCCTCTTACACAGTCTTTTCCTGGGAACTTCATCAGTGGGGGCCATCTGGTGATGTCTCGGTCAAGCAGGGGTCACCCAATGGGGATACCTGAGGCTCTGGGTCTCGGCGCTTAGTGGGAACATGTTGTGTAGAGATAGAACGTGGCCCTTTAGGGGAGGAAGAGGAAGGAACCAAAGAAGTGAGGGTCTTAGCAGACATGACCTTCCTCATGGCATCGAAGGCACCGGTTTCCCGAAACGAGGAGTCCGCCGGTTCCGAAGAAGACTGCAGCCTCCCAGGGGCCAAGACCACGGGCTCTGAACCAGAGGACAGAACCAAACTCATCTGCGCCGAAGCCCCGAGAGGGAGAGTCAGAACCGAAGCGTCGGTTCGACTCACCCCCTCGGAACTGGTGAGGGAGTGTCAGCTCCGAGACTCTTCAATCTGAACCGAAGAAGTCAAAGTCGAAGGAGCCAAGAGCACTGGAATAGGCCTTGGCTCCGAGGGTTCCACCACTATCAGATCCACTCTTTCCAGCTCCGAAGGCTCGACTGGCCTCGGAGGAGGAGCAGAACTCATGGAAGGAAAGGTCGCAGGCTTCGAAGCCAACTGGGTCAAAGCAGCAAGCAATTTGGCCAGGGCCGGGTTTACCAAAAGTCTCTGTACCACTCGGTCCACATCGATGTCAGAAAGGGCACCGGAAGAACGGGTCGAAAGAGCCAAAGAAGCCACTGACTTAAGGATCGGAGATTTCAAAATCTCCGACACCGGTTCCAACACAATGACTTGGCTCCGAGGTAAGATCTCAGTGCACGGCTCCGAAGGCTGTGGAGCCGGCAACCAAGTCTTGCCAGAGGTGTTCAGAACCGAAGACTTGTGCTCCGAAGACACCTTAGATGACTTCGACCCCTTCGAGGACTTGGAGGTATGGTCAAGTCTTATCCAATAAATCCTGGAAGTCCGATTTCAACACTCCTCTGTCTATCAATTTCCTTCTCCTCTATAATAATACCCTGCCACTGAAGGAATGGCAGATAGAGCAGTCCTCCTGTAAATGTAGCAGACCCAAGCAATAAACACAAGAAGAATGATTATCTGTGATGGACATCTGTTGTCCACAGTCACACTTTTTGAAACCAGATTTTTGCTTTTCTGACATTGTGAAAAAAATATTCCAATAACATCACAAAACTCGCTTAGAAGTTCAGATCCCTGAACTACAATACTACCAAGAAAGAAAAAACAAACACTCAATACAGACTATAATGGGATAGGGTATTAAATTTGACAGAGCCCTGTCAAAAATCAAAAAAGGCTAAGGCCTAGGAGCAAACTGCTCCAAACTAATTTCAAATACTAGCTTAGATTACCTACTCTAATATCACCAAAATGGAAGAAAAAAGTGACGCCTCACTAAATATCAGATCCCTGATAAATATTAAAGTCTAAATACACAAATATATAATAAAAGAGAATACTGGCCCGAGCTTCTTCAGAAGATCATGTGATCCGTTGCAGCAAACTAGATCTGGGGTTTGGCAGCAGAGCATCATGGGATAGGGACTGTGTCTCGAGCTTCTAAGAGATCTAGAGCTTGGAAAGAGGCCGACTCAGAGCCGATGGATCGGCTCCGAACCCATGTGTAAGAACAAACGGCGAGATTGAACAACTTCACATCTGTTTATATGTATTTAGTTTTGTATAATTGCATAACAAAGAATTACTTGTATTGATTGTATGTCAATTAATGTTGTCAACATTACATGACTTATTTCTTAAAGACGTAGGATGTAGAATAGAGTGTATGTGCTGTGTCTTTAAAAAGCATTTCAAGGACCGAACTTGCATATAAATAGGAAGCACGTGCTAGCTTCAGTGCCATTTTGAGAGTGTGGCCAGAGAGTGATTATGTATGAGTATAATAGCTAGTTTGTTTATATGTTTATCTAAGCTGAAGTTATTAAGCCTCAATCCTAATGTGTTTGTACATAATAAAGTAGCTTGAACAGAATCCATAAAGACTAGTTTATTTTATCCTGATTAGATGAGAGACACACACTGTGAAATATCTCTGACGGTTGATAGACAGAACCCAACAATTCTGAGTGATCCTTAACCTACTGGGAAAAAACAAAGGAACGTGACTTAGGATGGAGAAAGACAGAACCTGGCTTGTCTGGAAAAGTAGGCTTCTAAGTAGTAGGAGTCTGAGTAACCTTAGCAGGAGGAGCCCGTCTAGAACACTTTTTAAATTTGGAAGGAGGGTGAGACCGCCTATGCACAAAGACAGGCTTAGAGGGATAGTTCCTCTGAAATTTAGTAATAGGGGAAACAAAAATATGCTTCAATTCCTGTAAGGCCTTGCACTTTTCTTGCAAGAGCTTAAAAAGCACAGCTGCTGCAGAACCAAAGAGATTTTTATTATCAAGGAAAGCATCCATCAACTTAGCCTTAATATCATCTGCAAAGGCTGTAGGTGAAGACAAAAGTAACATTTCAACACAGAGCCAAAGGCGGCAGCTCTAGAAGAAGCATCAGCTGCATCTTAACTACATTTAATAGAATGGCAAGCCACTTGAGAAGATGATCCCAACAAAGCGAGGGCCAAAACCTTCCCCTCACAATCAGGAAGATCACAGATAACATGATAGGCTGGAGAAAGACGAGCTAAGACATACCTGGTCAAATGGGTCTGATAATTAACAGCCTGAAAGACCAGGGTAGCAGCAGCAGCAAACAACTTTTTGCATAGCCATTCCATGGTCCTACTGTCCTTGTCAGAAGAAAGCAATTTGGCAATTTAGTAGAAGGCAATAGCTTGGAAGGTTTGTCAGAAGAGACAGATACAACAGAGTGGTCAGCAGAAGGACATTTGTGGAGAAAGGTACAGTCATCACACACCTTATAAAACCTGTCAGGCTTTTTAGGGGCAGAAGGTAGGGAATCAGGAGCCTGAGAAGCTGCTGAAAATGTCTAATAGGGCAGCTAGGACCAGAGGGACAGAAGAGGACTTGGGAGACTCCATCTGGAGGAGTTCATAATACCTCTTCTGGATGTCAGAAACCTAAGGACAGTGCCCTTTAAAAGAATTTCGTCTTATGAGAGACAGTATCTTCAAAGGGAGAATCTGGGCTAATTGAATCCTCCCTCCTTAGAACCAAAGTCTAATGGAGAAAGAATCAGAGGAGTAAGCCAAGGACTCATCCCCAGATTCTAAGTCATCATCAAAAAAGTCCCGCTCCCTAGGCCTCTTAAGTGGAGTAGAAGACCAATGAGGGTGAGTGAGTTAGAAACAGAAACTCCCTGGGGAGGCTTCAAGGCCATGAGCGAATTAAACAACTCCTGTGTAAAATCCTGCCATTCACACTAGGAATCTTTGGGAGCAGGGAAAATGTGTTTAGTTTTCTGCTTTTTTCTTTACAAGGAAGTCAGCCCTAAAGATCTTAGGAGGTTTGGACCCTTAATCGATGTAGGGGGAATCACCTCCAGAACAAGAATCTGCAGAATGCCCCTCTGTTTCTTGGATATTATCAGCCATGGTTCGCTCTCATCATCTGCAACGGATGTCTGCAGAGCCTCCGAGGATGTGTAAGAAGCCAGGTCCATGTCAGCCTCCGATGAGGTTGCAGCAGAAGAATCTGGTGGAACAACTGCGTGATCCTCTGGGCTTTCACCAGCCTTGAGACAGACATCTGGGTAGGCAGTACAGCAGCCAAATCCAACATAACCTTTTTGGCCTTCTTCTTGGCAGACAGCTGACCCTTGGGACGGGAAGATTCTGCCATTGCATTGTTGGTTCTCCAGAAAGGTAGATAAGGTGGAGAGACAACTACAGTGCGTCAGAGACAAACACTTGACAAAATGAGCACATAGTATGGTCGTGAGATGCACCCAAACAAAAAAGACACTGCCCGTGATGGTCCTTAAGGGTAATGTCACCCACAAAAAGAAGTTATGTACTCATCATAATGTTCCATGTGAGTTGTCCATCTCATCTTCATTCTTTACTGATGGGTTCAGAACCAATCCTTTGTTCCAACTCTGCCGCTTACTAAAGCTCGAGGTCTCAAACCAGTTTGTGGCTCCACTCCTATCCCATGATGCTCTAGTGCCTTCCTCAGATCTTATTTGTGATGTATCCATACCCCTATACATACATGAATACACCTAAATATATCATATATAAGCCCAGAAAAGGATCAAAGCCTACAAAATATCTCCCCAAAAACCTCTCGGTCCTCCAAAGCAACAACAAAAAAGGCTGGGGGTAGGAGGGTGGGATGTAAGAATGAAAACGAGATGGTTCTTTATGTGAAGTTGTCTTATCTCGTCTTCATTCTTTACTGATGGGACAGTGTCCCTAGGACCATCTTTCCTGGGTGGTTCACGGGAGGATATTCTTCAGGACAGTGGAACCAAAGGTGGCCCTATCCCTAGAGGCCCAATCTACTTTGTAATGAGTAATAAAGGTATGAGGCCTTGTCCAGGTTGCTGCTGCGCAAATAGTATCTACTGGTAATTTAGCTCTAAACGCCTGCGAAGTTGACACTGCTCTAGTAGTGCGTGCCTTTATTTTATTCTCCAATTGTTTGTCTGTAGAATGATAGGTAAAGGAGATACAATTCGATAACCATCTGGACAAGGCAGTTTTGGATACTGCAAAACCTGTTTTATTATCTGAAAATGTGATGACAAGTTGATCAGATTTTCTAAATTCTTTTATCCTGTGCAGGTAAAAATGCAGCTGTCTATGGATGTCTAGCTGATAAAGCATTTACTCTGCCTTACTGCCATACTTGATGGAAAAAAACTGGTAACTCTATGGATTGATTTACAGTAAACTCTGAACACACTTTTGGTAGGAATGAAGGGGTAGTGCACAATGAAACCCTATCATTATAGAATACCAGGTAAGGAGATTTAATTGATAAGGCCTGTAGCTCATCTTCTAGCTGATGTAATCGTTACTAGAAACAGTTTTACACGATAGAAACTTCAAACTACATGATGCAGCAGGTTCAAAAGGGGGAAGAATAATGTGCGATAACACAAAATTTAAATTCCATGTGCTAGAGGTGGCTTTATCAGTGGTCTCCATAAGTTTACCCCTCTGAGAAAAGCCTTCGAAAGATTATGAGACATGATATTTAGACCTTTGCTTCCAATATGAAAATCTGAGTTCACTGCCAACTGCACTCTAATAGTAGTTGCAGCTGCTCCCTCACTGAAAAGCTTAGCCAAATATTCCAAAATAGATGAAAGGGGTGCTGAGAATGGATCAAACTTATTTTCAACAGCCCAGATAGAAAACCTTTTCCATTTGCTAAGATATAGTTTTCTTGTTGACACCTTATGAGAAGAAATTAGGATATGTTGGACTTCAGAGGTGAGGTTATATAGCCTGGCTATCTTGGGAATTGCAGCAGCCATGCTGTCAATTTGAGGGAATGAAGAGATGGGTGGAGAGCCCTGACGAGTGTATCAGGAGGTCTGGCACTGGGTCCAGAATCCATGGCTCGTCCAGAAGATGAGGCTTCAAGAAAGGGAACCATACTTGACGAGGCCAGTATGGGACTATTAGAATCAAGGTCCTTCCCAGACTGCTGGCTTTCTGAAGAACTTTGGGTATTAGAGGAAAGCATGGAAATGCATAAAGGATTCCCGGGGGCCAATTGTGTATGAGTGCATCCCTTAGAAACTCCCCCGTAGGTGGAATTAGGGCAAAGTAGCTGCTGTATTTTGCATTCATGGCTATGGCGAATAGATCACAGCAAGGCTGGCCCCATTTGCGAAAAATCATGTCCACTACGTCTTTCTTTAGGGACCACTCGTTTGGCATCAGAATTGCTCTGTTTAGTTTGTCCGCTATCACATTGGATTTTCCCTGGGATGTACATTGCTATTAAAAAATTCTGGGAGGACGTCGCCTACTGCCATACTCTCAGGGCCACCCAACAAAGGGGGTAAGATCTGGCTCCTCCTTGTTTGTTTGTGTACCACACAACTGACATATTGTCTGATTGTATTGCAATTGTACCCATCGGAAGAGAGTCTTGGAATGCCTGCAACGCCATCAGCACTGCTCTCATCACTGATGTGCAAATGAGCCTCGTGATTGTGGCAAGTGCCTTGGGCTGTTCTTCCCTGATAATGACCCCCACCACACACCATATCTGAGAAGCATCCATAGTCACTGTGGCTACCGGAGAAGGGGGAAAAAAACTAGACGACCCATAGTTACTTGGTCGGAGTGAAGCCACCAACGAAGGTCTTTCCTGCAGGACTCCGTCAGGGTTATGAGATGGGTCATAGGCAGTTCCTGCATGGACCACTGGGTGAAAAGCATCCAATGGAGGATTCTCATGTGTAGCCTTGCTAGAGGAATCACCGCTATTGCTGCTGCCATTGTTTGTAGTACTTTCAGGATTGTCCTTGCTTGTACTTTTGTCTTGTAAAGAAGGTCCCGGGTCTGTAGTCGAAGAGAGTAAACTCTGTCTGAAGGCACCTTGACTACCATGGTTTCTGCATTTATTTCTATGCCTATAAAGATGATATGTTTTGATGGCAATAAGGCAGATTTTTCGTAATTTACTGAAATCCCTAGCTGGGCACATAGTTTCAGGGTAGTGTCTCTTGCCTGAATAAGTAGGTGATTGGTGGCGGCAGTTAGGAGCCAGTCGTCTAGATATGGAAACACCCGAAATCTTAGACGCCTCAAATGAGACGTAACTACTGCCATGCATTTGGTGAACACTCTAGGGGCTGAAGTGAGGCCAAAGAGCAGAGCTTGAAATTGGTAATGACTGGCTCTCAGCCGAAAGCGCAGATGACTCCAGGACAGTTTGTCAATCTTTACATGGTACTACGCATCCTGGAGATCTATAGAGCACATCCAGTTCTCTAGGCTTTTGTGGAATCGCCTGTGCAGGGAGACACATTGGAGCTTTTGGGGGTGGAATGGTTGGATCTGGTAGTGAGGATGTCTTTGGTGACAGAGCTCTCCTCATGGCTGTGAAGGACCCCCTCCCATGGTGCAAGAGAACTCCTGGCTCCGAGGAGCTGGGTGATGCTCCCGGCACCATGGGGGGGGGTGGGGGGGTGGCGTCTCCGAAGTAGAGATCACCTGAGCCAAGGTCCCAAGATGCAAGTTCGGAACCAAAAAGGCTTTGGTTCGACTATCGTCCCCGGAACCGACCAGCGAGTATTGGTTCCTAGCCATCTCAGATGGTACCAAGGCAGTCAGAAAGGTCGGCACCGAAGAAGCTGAAATGGTTCTCGGTTCAGATGGCTCCACTACTACGAGTTCCAAGCATTCCAGCTCTGAAACCACCACTGGGGTTGGAGGAGGAACGGTTCCAGTCAGCTCTGAACTTCTTGGAGTTGGATCCAATAAATGTCTGGCTAGCGCCGGTTTCTTAAGCAATCTCTGCACCAAGCAACCCATATCATCATCTGATAGGCTTCTGGAGCCGATACTGTAGACTGTAATATGGGAGGTCGGAGATATCGGCTCCAATACCGGGGAGCGGATCCGAACTTGAACTGCTCTCAATTCCGATAAGGGTGGAGCTGAGGCAGCAGGTCTTGTTGAGTCAGATTTTTGAGTGTCTGCGGGAGACAGCCTAAGAAGCTCGAAGTAGAGGAAGAAGACAGTACAGCTGTGTACACTTACCATAAATGTAGATGTTTGAGTGTATTCACTGTTGCAGTCATTACATTTGGGTAATCTGCTGGTAGGTTGCCCTCAGTCAGCCTGATTAACAAAGTCTTGGGTCCTGCATCGGTTGCTGTCCCTTCTTCCATGATGTCAGGTCGTCAGGGGTATAAAATGTGCAGCCGATGCCATTACATCAGTTTTTCTTGGCCCAGATGTCAGGTGCCCCACAAATGGGGTGCAAAATATATATATATATGTATGTATAGGAGTTAAAACACAAAATATATACCTCCAAACAAAAGCAAATACACCAAAAAGGCTTTTAAGCATAGTAAAAGAAAGAAGTGTAGTAAGAGAAGGTGGGTAACCAACACTGAACACATTCGAACATCTACATTTATGGTAAGTGTACACAACTGTACTATGTTCTTCATGTTTCAATGTTGCAGTCATTACATTTGGGTAGAATCACAAAGCTATGGCGCAGCTATAAGGCCCTGCAGAACAGCAGTGGCAAAGCCAGCTCTGGATTTAGGGAAGAGAGGTAAATGGTAATGCTTGGTGAACATATGAACTGAGCTCCAGGTAGCAGCTTCTAGCATGTCTCTGGTAGGAACCCCTCTGAGAAAGGCTGCAGAAGTAGATGCAGCCCTGGTGGAATGAGATCTGATCCCCTTGGGGATAGGTTTACCATGGTGCATATAGCAGAAACGAATACAATGTTTTATCCATTTGGAAATGGCCTGCTCTGAAATAGCCTTTCCCTCTGCCCCTGCATCAAATGCCACCAGTAGTTGTTCAGATTTTCTTAGAGATTTTGCCCTGTTTAAATAGAATCCAAGTTGTCTGTGCACATCCAATGAATGCAGAATCCACTCACCCTTGTTCTGTGGATTGGGAAAGAAAGTTGGCAGATGAGTGGTTTGATTAAGAGCCACACTGGATACCATCTTAGGCATGAAAAATGGATTGGTCCTGAGAGCCACCCTGTCCGGATGAAAAATAATGAAAGGCTCCACTGTCATAAGAGCCTGTAATTCTGAAATCCTTCTAGCTAAAGTGACTGCTAAAAGGAAAGCTGTTTTCCAGGAGAGAAATTTTAGGTCTGCAGTAGCAGCTGGCTCAAAAGGAGGGAGATGAGTTTTTCCAAAACAAAATTGAGGTCCCATGCAGGAGTTGGCACTCTCCTCGGAGGTCTTAAATTTTTGGCCCCTCTGAGATACTGCTTTAGCAGAGAATGAGAGAAGAGGGGAGGTTCTGTGTTGCAATGAGCTGAAATGGCTGAGGCATGGATTTTTATGGAAGAAAAAGATAGGCCCTTGTGAAGCATCTCAGTTAAATATTGCAAAATCTGAGGAATACTGGGCATTGCTGTGCTTATTCCTTGTGATTGGTTCCAGGCACAGAATCTTTTCCATTTGTCAGCATAAGATTTTCTAGTACTAGGCCTTCTAGCCTCCAAAATGACATCCATCACAGGTTTGCTGAGGGATGACAAGGGTGAAATTAGTTGATTAGCCACGCTGCAAGATTCAAAGTTTGGAGCTGAGTGTGCAGAATTTGGTAGTTCTGCTGAGACAGTAGGTAAGGTGTCTGAGGCAGGTGCCACGGAGGAAGGTGTAACACATTGCGCAGAAGTGGGTACACCAGTGTTGGCGAGGCCAGTCTGGAGCAATCAGAATCATTTTTGGTTTGTCCTGTATGACATTTAGTAGAACTTTGGAGAGCAGAGGCAGAGGGGGAAAAGCACAGACTGATAGTTTTTTCCAGCTGAATGATAGAGCACCCATTTTCCAAGCTTTTTTGTGATGAATTCTTGTGCATAATTTGTCCAACTGATAGGTCTGGGGTGAGGCAAAAAGATCTATGTCTGGACTCCCTCCATTTGCGTGTCAACATGCTGAAAACTAGTGGTTCCAGTTTCCATTCATGTGGGTCCATAAGATTTCTGCTTAGTTCGTCTGCCAGAGTATTTAGTTTTCCTGGCAGGAATTGAGCTTGTAGTTGTATTTGGTAGGTCAAGGCTGTGTTCCACAATGTCATGAGTAGTCTGCAAAGGGGGTAGGAATGTGTACCCCCCTGCTTGTTTATGTACCACGATAACTGTGATGCTGTCTTTATCATTAGTTGTTCTGGATGAAGGTAATCCTTGAAGGCTGTCAGTGCATTCTGTACAGCTAGCATCTCTTTCTGATTGATATGTAGGTGCATTTGATTTGGGCTCCATTTGCCTTGAATGCACTTTCCTGCCAGATGAGCCCCCCCAAGCATAGTCTGATGTGTTTGTAGTTAGGGTTTGGGCAGCAGGGGGTGGAGTGAATGGCAGTCCCTTGTTTTGGTGGCAGGCCTCTGCCCACCATAGGAACTCTAGTTGCAGCCAAGGTATGATAGGAGTCATTGTTTCCAGGCTGTGACAATGCGGACTCCATAAACTTTTTAAGCACCACTGAAGTTTCCTCATATGCAGACTTGCATATGGAATTAGAAGAATGCAGGAGGCCATGAACCCCAAGGCTTGCAGAATTTGTCTTGCAGATAGCAAGGTTTTTGTGGCCCCCTGTTTGAAGTAAGTCACCAATTGAATTTGATTTTCTGGCATAAGGTAAGTCATCTGGGCAGTTGTATTTAAGCTTGCACCCAGGAATGTAATTTTTTGAAAGGGTAACAGTTGTGATTTCTTTTCGTTTAAGGTGTACCCTAGACAAGTTAGAACCCTTTTTACAAATGCCAGATGCTTTGGAAGAATGTCCTTGTTTTCTGCCTGAATTATACAAACGTTCAGGTATGGATATATTTGAATATTTCTTTGCCTGCAAATGCAATTACTGGAGCCAGGCACTTTGTGAAGACCTTGGGTGCAGTAGATAAGCCAAAGGGCAGTGCAGAGAACTGGTAATGCAAGTAGCCTGCTTTGAAGTGGAGGTATCTTCTACAATATTCCCGGATTGGGATATGTAGGGTAAGCCCCTTTTAAGTCTAGAGTTACCAATCAGGCATCTTTGCCTAGCATAGGTAGTAACTGTTGAAGAGTCAGCATCTTGAATTTTGGAATGTCCAGAAATGTGTTTAGAGTAGATAAGTCCAGAATTGGATGCCATGATTTGTCTTTTCCGGGTACCAGGAAAAGTCTTGAATAGAAACCTTGTCCCCTTTCCTCTTCTGGTACTGGTTGAATAGCCCCCATGTTCATGAGGGATAGAACGGGTTTCTGGGCCTCTGCCCACGGATTTGGGGGCAGATCTGGCCATCTGTTTGGGATTGGCAATGTGTGGAAATGAAATCTGTATCCCTGGGATATTATATTTAAACCCCATTTGTCCTGGGTAATAAGTTGCCAGTTTTGTGCATGAAGTGCCAGTTTTCCCCTCAAAGGGGCAGCTAAAAGGTAAGTGCTTGGTGATTGTACAGGAAAGTCATTGAGACTGTTTACCATAGGGAGGTGCCTTGTTGTCCCCAGATTTAGAGGTGGAGGCACCCCATTGTTTGGTTCTAAAAGTTCCTTGTGACTGAATCCTGGAGCCTTTGGAATGTCTGGATTTGACTTGAGTGGCTCTCAAAGGGACTGGAAAGGACCAGTTCTTCGTAGGCCAGTGCCTACTAAATCTTGGAGGGTGCACTTGTAAGAAATCTTTCACAGTTTGCATAGATTTAGCTTGATCTTCCATCTTTTTAAACACTTCTTCAGCCTTATTACCAAAGAGACGGTCCTGTTGTAAAGGAGCATCCAACAATTTTGCTTTAACATGGTCAGGCAGAGTTTGCTCTTTGAGCCAAGCATGCCTTCTTATCACAGATCCAGTTACAGCAGCCCTGCAAAAGGCCTCCAAGGAATCAAAACCACATTGCAAAGTATGTTTTCCAACTTGTTCAGCTGAATGTAATCATCTTCTTCTTTCGGCTTTTCCCGGTTAGGGGTCACCACAGCAGATCATCTGTCCGCTCATGATTGGCAGTGAAGTTTTACGGTGTCGAGTTGCCATCCCGGCGCCCAACTTTCCATGGAAGGCACACACGCACTCATGCCTAGGGCCAGTTTAGAGTATCCAATCCACCCTCAGCATGTCTTTGGGATGTGGAAGGAGGGTGAGGAAACCCAAGAGACCACAGGGAGGACATGCAGACAACGCACAGAAGGCACCCCAGCTGAGCATCAAACCGGAGAACCTCTTGCTGTGAGGCGACAATGCTAACCACTGCACCACCGTGGCTGCCCTTTCAGCTGAATGTAATAAATCCTGCAAATCTTTATTTTCCACACAGTCACAGATTAACATCATTTTCTGTTTAAGTTGTCCCATGATATGCTGTTGATATTTAAGCATATGAAATTGACATTTTAAAGCCCTGATTGCCAAGGTTGCAGACGTGTAAACCTTCTTACCCCAACTATCCAGCACCCTGGAATCTCTATCAGAAGTGGTAGGACTTTTAGCAGTAGAGGCCTTAAATGCCCTTGGGACCCTAAAAAATGGTTTCAGGATCAGCAGTAGGATTTCTGAAAAGGAATTTGTGGGAGTCAGGAACCCTGTAGTATCTGTCTGGCTTACTAGGAGCATGAGGCAGAGAATCAGGAGTCATACTAGATTCTGAAAAAACATCAACAATGTCTAGAACAGGAGGTATAGCCAAAGGCCTATGCTGAGGAAGAAGAAGAAGAAAATCCCCAAGTCTCTTTTTAGATTCAGAGAAATCCTGACTTTCTCAGTGGAAATGTTCCCTTAAGGTATGTAAAGTTTCTCCAAAAGAGAAATCCTCAGGGGGAAAAGCAGAAGGAATGGAATCTTCTGCGTCAGAGTCCTCACAAGTAGGTATAGATAAATTCTGTTCAGCAGTAGAATCAGAAGAAATAGAATCCTGATCAGAAGATTCATAATCAATGTCTTGCCTAGGCCTCTTAGCAGGAGGGGGTTGGCTACCCCTGATCAAGGTAATTAAATCTTCAGCCATTTTGATCAGTTTCTTTTTAGGCATAGGGGCCTGCACACATGGTCCAAGCGTCGGTTTTTTAGACATAGATGTAGATTTTGGCCTTAGTTTTGAAGATGGCATCGGTTTAATACACAAATCTTCAGGCCTGGAAACACCCACAGAAGCCGGTGCCTGCACAGTGGCTCCGGACCCATCTAAGGTAGAGACATCCGTGGGTTCAATACTTAAAGCATCTCGCAGCATACCGGACTCCGAATGGGTCTCAGTAGAGGCCTGCGAATCAAAAGTAACGGGCATCAGGGGCTGTGAAAGCACCTCACTTAGTACAGGCGAACTAGCAAGGAGTGGCGTATGGCAACTGTGGTCCCACTCCACAAAGGCGGCACCTCTACGGACCCTGGTAATTACCGCCCCATAAGCTTAACAAGTCTAGTCTGCAAAGCTATGGAGAGGATCATAATGGAGCTCATAAACAAAGATATAGGGGACTTGCAGACATTGGACCCGACCCAGTTTGGCTTTGTCAAGGGAAGATCATGCCTTTCTTCTTCAAAACAGTCACCAAGGCCATTGATGAGGAAAGGCAGTCCATACAGCCTACCTTGACCTTGCAAAGGCTTTCGACACAATACCCGTATTGTAGAAAAACTTACCAGCTTAAATGTAAACCCATATGTCACAAGATGGGTTGCAAAAGGACAGAACCCACAGGGTTAGAGTTGCTGGCTGTGCCAGACTCCAAGCCGGTCACAAGTGGTGTCCCACAGGGGTCCTTGGCCCCTATTGTTCGGCATCTACTTCTCAGAAGTACAGGCCAACATGGGAGGACTTTGGCTGACAAAGTTTGCAGACGACTGCAAACTGGGCGCCGTAGTGGAAATTCATCGGACACGGATATCCTTCAGAAGGGACTCACGGAAACAGATAGCTGGTGCCAGAGCCATGGCCTGAAGTTAAACTCCAAAAAATGTATAGTCATACCCTTCGGGAAAAACAAGGTAACCCCAAGCTACCATATAGGTTGCAATCCACTAAGCACAGAAGAGGTTATCAGGGACCTGGGGACCCAGGTTGACAGTGGCCTTGACACTCACATTGCTAAAGTGGTTAGAAAGACCTTCTACATTGCCCACCTGATCATGAAGGGATTCACATCCAGATCTAGTGAGGTCATTGTTCCCCTGTACTCTTCACTTATCAGACCAATGATCGAGTACAATGCCCCATTCAGGATGTATCTCACCCGACATCTGCAGCAATTGGAGAGACCCAAAAAGTCCTCACCAAAAGGATAAAGACTCCAAAATCTGTCATATGCTGCCAGATTGAAGAAACTCCAGCTCTATTCAGTTGCATACCGTCTGCTCAGAGGTGACATGTGCCTGACATACAAGGCCATGTCCAACCCGAATTAATGGACATGCTCCACAAAAATCCAAATCCACCAAAACCACTAGAGCAAGCGACTTAAACCTTAGCACGGATATAAATAGGGCGTGCTGGAGGGATAGATTTATCACTCAGAGACTCCTATGCTGTGGAATAAAATCCCGTCCATGTGAGGCAGAGCACCTCGCTGACTCTGTTCAAGAAATCTAGACCTGTGGATGGAGATCGTAGAGGTTACCCGGGAATCATCTCTGTGTCACTGCTGGACAGAGGCACAACAAACTAATGGGCACAGTATTTTTTCATATAAGGGGTGGCGTAAGCCACAAAAATTTGGGCTAGGCTTATAAATGCCTTAGGGCAGATAGCCTAGTATAAACCTATGAACCTATGAACTGGCTTATGAGAAGCGTCGTCAGTTTTGGACCTCAACAGCCTGGCTGTCTTTTTCTTTGCGTTTTTTTAGGTATTCCGGCTAACCGACGTCACTTCTGGATAGTTAAATCTTGAGCCAAAATATTTAGAAGCAAAAATATACCGACGTTTAATAGTGCATTGATTAAATCTAGCACAAAACCGACAGCAAGGTATGTTATGATCAGGGCCTAGGCAAGGAATACAGTACAAATGAAAATCCTTATGAGGTATTTGCTTCCCACAAGTAATGCAGTTATTAACTTTTACTGACATTGGTAAGGAGCAAGAAAAAATGTTTCCTCAATGGCGTACTTAGCTTTTAATTGAAGACTTCAGTTCTGAAACTCGAAATCAAAAATTTCAGGTGTCGGCCAACCGGCACTTGCGAACTGCTTCTGCTTCGGGCACCGAGCGGCAAGAAAGACTGATGTAATGGCGTCGGCTGCACGTTTTATACCCCTGACGACCTGACGTCATGGAAGAAGGGACAGCAACCGACGCAGGACCCAAGACTTTGTTAATCAGGCCGAATGAGGGCAACCTACCAGCAGATTACCCAAATGTAATGACTGCAACAGTGAAACACAAAGAACATCTCTTTGAACTTTTTTCACCAGCCGAAGTAGATTTTGGTGGACTTTGACCTGCTTCCATGGCTTCTTGAAAGGAAGATTTTATCATGCCTCTCAGAATCAGTTTGTTTTTTCTTTCTCGGAGGACCCTAGAACTAAATGTATGACAAATCGAGCAATATTCTTTTAAGTGGAGTGGTCCCAGACAGCAGACACACTCCGAATGTCCATCAGCAAGGGACATTTTCTGGGAACATTTAGGGCATTTTTTAAAATCCGAAGGTTTCTGACATTTCTGCTCCTTCTGTTTTGACATTATGTCCTCACACACATTCAATAATAAACCCTCTAACTAAAACGGGTTAAAGGCCCTCTAACCTAAACGAGCCTTCTGCAAATTACTCCTTCACACAAAGACAATAACAAGCTAGGGAACTCTTATTGGTAAATATTTACCACAGAAGTATTTCAACTATTTACTACCTGAATAACCACACACTACTAAATATATCTATACATGAGAAGGCACACCAACAACTATTCTAATCTAAATATCAAAAAACACTGCAAACTTTACCGGGAATAGGGATTATAAAGGCCAAAAGAAAGTCAGCCTGACACATGCATTAAACTAAATATTAAATCTAAAAAGTATGGCTCCATAATTCATAGTCTATGAAATTAAGTACTCATATACTTATATATTTATATATTTACATATTTATATATTTATATATTTATATATTATCCATGAAGTAGTTTATTATTCTATTTATTATTTTATTATTCTATGCAATGACATTTTATATCTTTTTCCATAGCACACCAATGATATCAGACTAATATTTTAAAAAATTAATATATATATAAAGAATTTTTGTTTAGGCGTAAGTTATGTGTTAGGTATTTTTACGCCTTATTCATTGCTTTGGATTTACTGTTTAACTCCTCCCTTGGATGTTAGTAAGCTGTTCTGAAGAAACATGCTCAGTGCCAACCGGCGGTTGCATTGTAAGCTTCCTTCCTCAAATAGCATAACAATCATATTATGCAGCGGTATGTTGCAAACACAGTTTTTATCTATAATATATTTATTTTCAATAATTCTGTCAGATAGCACTTTTATGTGCTTATCTAGTTTTTTAGCTTATAATTGTTTATAGTTACGGTTTAGCAACTAGACTGACAAGGCTGATTTTGACCTTAGCTGCACCATGAGCTGTTCGGCTTTTAATGCATTTCACTGTCATCAAACCGTAATTACTGACTAGCGAAAACTATATCTTTAATTCATTGTATTTAATGCAAAAGTGATTTTTGTTTACTGAATTCTTACATTTAATTTATCACAACAAGTGGTCTGGAAATCTAGATTCTTTAAGATGGTTTGGAAAAAAAGGAAAAAGGTTTCAGTAGCACTTTAATTGATTTGTTCAGCTTCATGTTAACACGTAGTTAATGTTTATCTCCTGCATTTATTTTTCTTCATCTTTTATTTTTATTCTGATAAATGGCACGATCTTGGAAATGTTTTTATTTACATACAGATTGAAAATGGATGTTAGTAACCTTATACAGTTTATAACAGTTTTGTTTTGTGTTTTATACTATATTATAAGAATGCTGTATAGACGCTAGTTTGGTGGTTTTTCTTTAAAACTTTTATAGCCAATTAATTTAATTGGCACAATTAGACTTTAATTTAATTGGTACAATTAGACTTTAACTTATGCTATTTAAACAATGTGTGTGGGGTCTTTTATTGTCTGAGGAAGCGTGGTTGCACCTTGGAAAGCCGCCACTGTTACCCACTATTTTATGGATTAAAGGAGTTTTTACTACAATTTTGCTACGTTTATTTGACTACTTCATGGACTTTTAACTAGAAGTGTGCTATACTTATTGGTTGTCTTATGGATGTTTAAACGCATCTTATGTGTTATTTTACCGCATCGTGGTAGAGATCAGGTTACTGTTCTTACAGTAAATATTAAATCTAGCAAGAAGGATTCCAAAACTTAGCAAATGCTCAAAAAAAACCCGCATTTTTATATATACATATATGTGTGTATATATATATATATATATATATATATATATATATATACATATATGTGTGTATATATATATATATATATATATATATATATATATATATATATACACACACACACACACACACTAATACTAACACTAATAAATAAGAAGAACTATATAAAATCACTTGGCCAGAGCTGGTAACAACCCGATCTGTTTCAGCGGCAAACAAGATCTGAGGAAGGCACTAGAGCATTATGGGACAAGGATGGAGCCACAAGCTGGTTTGAGACCTCGAGCTTTAGTAAGCGGCAGAGTCGGAATCGAGGATCGGTTCCAAACCCATCAGTAAAGAATGAAGACGAGATAGGACAACTTCCCTTTCTGGTTGACACGTAACCATGCAAACTAAAAGAAAATAAGAAGAAAACCCCAACAAGGCACTTATCTGAAAATGACTTGGTAACCGCAGCAAATGAAGGAGCGTTCAGACAGACTGTCGAAGATGGAGTTTGGACAGGTAGCAAAGAAGTTCTGAGATATGTACAACTGCACATCACCTTTACGCCCTACGCTGTGAGCGGGGAGCATATGTGTGACATCCTTGAAAACCTAAGGCTTTGGTATACTGGCCAGATGCTGGGCTACCCCTGATAGGGGATCCCTTTAGTAAAGAGTACTGCAATAGTGATATGGAAGGAAATCTAAAGCACTGGGAGCAAATAACTTGAAAAGGGGAAGGTAAGAGAGTGGGATGAGACTAAGCAGAAGTTTTGATTGCAGGTTAGAGACTGCATTCTCCATAAGAGATTAATAATAAGGCATTGGCAAAGAAAAAGGGCAAGGGGGATCCCTGACAATTTTGGTAGAGTTTTTAGCACAGTCTGAAATAGAAGCATGGATAATTAATGAGATTTACAAAATAATGCACAACTATACGAATCAATTAGAGGAGGTTAGAAAAGACTCTGAAAAGGGAATGGAAAGACAATTTACAAAGAAACAATGGAAATAAAGTTGTACAGCTCCCAAGAATGCAAAATTTAGAAGGTTTAGGATTTTTAAATGGAAGTGCTTGCATAGCTATTTTAATATCCCAAGCAAATTTCAGCTATTCCTGTTGCTCGTCTGGTCAGGATAAAACAGATGAACATTCGTGGGTTCCGTTCAAGCAGTTTTATTACACACAAACACATCAGAAATGAGGCTTTGTAATTTACAGTGGACATAAGTGTAAACACCCCTGTTAAAATGCTAGGTTTTTGTGATATAACAAGAGAGACCACAATAAACAATTTCAAAACTTTTCCCACCTTTAATGTGACCTATAACCTGCACAATTCAATTGAAAAACAAATCTGTTGGGGGAAAAATATAAAAAATAAAAAATGTACAATAAGCTGGTTGCACATCCTTAAACTAATACTTTGTTGAAGAACCTTTTGATTTAATTACAGCATTCAGTCTTCTTGGGTACACACCTGCCATCAATTAAAGAGACTCTGATTAACCCCAAATAAAGTTCAACTTCCCTAGTAGGATTTTCCTGACATTTACTCAGTTGCCTACTACAGCAAAAGCCATGGTTCACAGAGAGCTTACAAAGCATCAAAGGGATCTCATTGTTGAAAGGTATCAGGAGAAGGGTACAAAAAAATTTCCACAGCATTGGATATACCATGGAACACAGTGAAGACAGCCATCAAAAAAGTGGAGAAAACATGGGACAACAGTGATGTGGCAAAGAATTGGATGTCTCTCCAAAACTGATGAAATGACAAGATGAAAACTGGTCAGTGAGGCTGCCAAGCGACCTACAGCAACACTGAAGGAGCTGCAGGAATTTCTGGCAAGTACTGATTGTGTACTACATGTGACTAGAATCTCCAGTATTCTCCATATGTCTGGACTATGGGGTACGGTTTCAAGACGGAAGCCTTTTCTTACACAGAAAAACATCCAGGCACAGCTAAAATTTGCAAAACAATACATCAAGTGTCCCTTAAGGATTTGAGAAAATGTGTTATGGTCTGAGGAGACCAAGGTTGAACATTTTGGCCACAATTCCCAAAGGTATGTTTAGTGCAAAAAACAACACTTCACATCACCAAAAGAACACCATCCCCACGGTGAAGCATGGTGGTAGCAGTATCATGCTTTGGGGTTGCTTTTCTTCAGCTGGAACCTGGGCTTTAGTCAAGGTGGAGGAATTATGAACAGTTCCAAATACCAGTCACTTTTGGCCCAAAACCTTCAGGCATTTGCTAGAAAGCTGAAGATGAAGAGGAATTTCACCTTTCAACATGACAGTGACCTCAGGCATACATCCAAATCAACAAAAGAAAGGCTTCTCCAGAAGAAAATTAATGTTTTGGAATGGCCCAGTCAGAGCCCAGACTTAAATCCAATAGAAAATCTGTGGGGTGACCTGACGAGGGCCATGCACAAATGATGCCCTCGCAAAGTGACAGGTTTGGAGTGCTTTTGCAAGCAAGAGAGGGCAAATATTGCCAAGTCAAGATGTGTCATGCCTATAGACTCCTACCCAAGAAGACTGTTGTAATTAAATCAAAAGGTGTTTCAACAAAGTATTAGTTTAAGGGTGTGCGCACTTATGCAACCAGCTTATTGCACATTTTTTTATATTTTTCCCCAACAGATTTTTCAATTGAATTGTAGAGGTTATAGGTCACATTAAATGTGGGAAAAGTTTTGAAATGATTTACTGGAGTCTCATTTTTTATATCATAAAAAACTGGCATTTTAACAGGGGCGTGTACACTTTTTATATCCACTGTAAATAAACTTATAAACAGAGTAACTACTGCACTAATACATGTTGACACTCTGGCTGTTGTCTCAAAATGGCTCTGCTGTCTGCATGTGCTCTGTATTTATATGCATGTGCTACATCAAGAAATGCTTCTTAAAGGTACATACGCATGCTCTGGTCGACATCCTCCCTCTTTGAGAAATAGTCTTCATATGAAATGATAGTATTCAATGACATGCAATTTACAGAAATGATCTTCTGATATGCAATTATGCAAAATTAATTTGACATGCTATCATATAAAATTAAACACAAACAGTTATGTCCAAGTTGTTGTGTATTTTATACTAGGTTTTGAAATACGGCCTGACCGTGTACCATAAAAGTCAGAATTGGATCTAGCAACGGGTACTGTCTTCAAGGAATGTTAAACTTTGGGGACATCTGGGACATCATCAGGAACGGGAATTGATACTGTGACATGTCCTTCGGTATGAACATTGTCTGGGTTGCTCTGAGATCTAGAGTGTATTACAGGTACGATGCTGCAATATCGTTTCTGATACAGGAAGAAGATGTCTGCTGTTTCTCCTGTACTCTATACCCTCGAAGTAGGATTTTGGCTCGGTACATATATCTCTCACTTGACCGATTCGATCAAAGCCTTTCGCTGTTTGCATCCTCACTGTCTCTCCTTTTAACGGATGAAGAAATCTGCTCGTTGCATCACAACTGGAATTCTGAGAAGAACGTTTTTAAAAAGTTGGGCTTTGATTGCTCTCTTGTTTTTAGCATTAGGCACCAACAAACTAGAACTAATAGGCAAGGTTGTTCTGGTTTGTCTAGATAGAAGTCTCTGAGCAGGTGAACTTAGTAGATTGTCATGGGTATATTTCTGAGATTGAGTAAATTCAAGAAGATATCGGTATCGTCATGCTTTGACCTTTCTAGTAATTGCTTTACACTCAATGCTGCACATTCAGCTAGGCCATTTGACTGAGGGCATTCAGGACTGCTAATAACATGGATAGCCCCACTGGTAAACTGAGAACCGTTGTCAGAATAACTTTGTGTGGACTACCATGAACTGAGAAATGACGTTTCATCTTAGTAATAACAGCACTAGACGTAGGTAGCAAATCAAGCTTAAAACAGTTTGAATAAGAGTCTACCAACACTAAGCAATGTTGACTGTTCCACTCAAATATGTCATTTGCTACTGTTGACCAAGGTAGTTCAGAAATTTAGCTTAGCTGAAATGGCTCTTTTTGCAAATGCGGCTTAGTACTGTTGCACACTGAACAAGATGAAAGCACATTTTCTATGTCTTTTGCTAGAGAAGGCCAAAATACTAGCAATCTGCACATCTTTTGGTAGAATTGAAACATAGGAGGCTATGATGTAAAATCAGAATGTATTCATGTTGTAGGAAAGTAGAAACAACAACTTTTGGACCTGTGAAAATGACACCATATTCCATAAGCATCTCATCTCTGAATAGAAAGTAAGGCCGTACTTCTGGCGGTACACTGGATTGCTTTGATGGCCATCCTACATTGATGAAGTGGTTGAGCTTTTGCAAAATTGGATTAGTCTTTGTATGATCTCTCAACTCATCAAGTCTCATGGTAGAACAATTACACACTTCCATGACATCAAAGTCAAAACTCTCTGCATCAAGCTGTTCCGATCTGGATAAGGTATCAGCCAGATAAAGAAGTTTATCCTTTGTATAGACCATTTTGAAATTGTACTTTTGCAAATTTAAGCATCATTCTTTGTAGTCTTGCTGGAGCAGAATGGATAGCCTTCTTTAAAATAGTAACTAGAGGTTGATGTTCAGTTTCTATCTGGATTGTTCGGCCATAAATATAATCATGGAACTTCGAACATGCGAACACAACTGCCAAAAGTTCCTTCTCAATTTGAGCATATTCCATCTCAGTTTGGGGAAGAGTTCTAGATGCATAGGCAACAAGTCTGCCCTCTTTAAGGATAACTGCACCAAGACCGAACTTTAAGGCATCACAGAAAAGAACTACTGGTTTGTGGACATTATACTATCTTAATGTAGGAAGATTATGAATTTGCTGTTTGAGGTTATCAAATGCTCGCTGGTGTTATTCTAACCATGACCATATAACATTTTTGCATGTCAGCTCTCTTAGAGGTGGTGATAACTTAGTAAACTCAGGGATAAATTTGCCCAAATAGTTAACCATACCAAGAAAACACTGTAAGGCTTGGGCATCGTCTGGAGCTGGCATCTCAAAAAGAATCTGATCGCAAGCCTACACTGGTAAACAAATGACCTACATAAGTAAATTCTGGTAGTCTGAATTTGAATTTCAGAGGACTGAGCTTTAAATTCACATCACATGCTCTGCCCAGAACATTCCTGAGGTTTCTGTCATGCTCTGGTTCACCACTGTCTCCAACCAGTAAATCATCGGTTAGCATGAAAAAATTTGCTCCATAGCACGCTGAAAACCTTCACTGGCAGAATTTATTCTAAAAGGCACCCTGAGGACACTGTGTCTACCAAATGGCATACTGAATGCAGTCAGTAGTGAAGATTTCTGATCAAGCATCACTTGCCAAAATAAAGTCTTTGTATCCAAGACAGAAAAAATAGCGGCATTTGGCATGAGGGTTGCAATTTCCTCAACAGTACGCACAGGATGATGAGGTCTTTTTAATGCCTTCAAGTCTCTTGGATCAATGCATATTCTGATTTCATCTGGATTTTTCTTATGAGCAGCTACCATGGATGATACCCACTCAGTTTGTTCTGTGACTGGACAAATCATACCTTGCTGCACCATTTTGTCTAACTGGACCTTGACTCTGTCCTGCATAGTTATTGGAAGTCTTCTTGATGGTCTGACCACTGGTCTGATCTCTGGGTCTATCTTCATGGAGTACACAACTGGAAGTTTGCTTAGCTTGTCGTTGAACACATCAGCATACTCTGAGAAAATTGCATCAGTAAAGCTGGAACTGGGACATGTGCTTACATGATGGACTTCTTTGGTAAAAGAAAGCAATTTAATTCTTAAACTGTATCTGAAACTTAATAATGACTACACAGGTCTTCAGACTACATAAAATTGCAACCTGTACCTCTTCCCAGCCTTTGGTTTGAATCTCTTCAGCTCCATAAGCAACAAGCTTCGCACAATTGCCCAAATTAAGTTGCTTACCAGCCCCCACTTTAGCAAATGTTTCTGCTGATATTACATTACACTTTGAACCAGTGTCTACTTTGAGCTCTGTGGGTTTACCATTGATCAGGACAGTACAAAATACTTCATTCTTTGCCAACAAATCTACCGCATTAACCTTTTTACTGACCACTGATACACCATCTACATAGAAAGTAGAGTTGCAGCTCTCTACATGATCAACTTGCTTTTTCGAGTGGCCTTTCTTAATAACTGAATGAGACTAGAGTGATTTGCAGAACTTTTGAAAATTATTCCATTTTTTAGACTTGTGGCACTGTTGACCAAATGGTAAGCACATCTCTCTTTTAGACTCATGGTTGGCTCCATGGTTTTGCTGACTCACTCTTACACTGTACTGAGCATGCTCCTTCAAATGAATTAGTCTTGGAACTTGTTGAAGCTCCAGGTTTTCCTTGCCATACCTACAGGCGTTGATGCTGCCATGTGCTTAGGCCTGTTTCTGCTTGCTACATATGTTGCATGCTGTCTACGTTTGCTCTAGAGGCTGCTGAAACCATGCTCCTATCACTTGTAAGCGTACTTGTGTTCCTTTCTGTGAGCTCATGGATTTGACAAATCTCTATGGCTTTGCTTAATATTAACTCACTGTCGCAAAGCAAAATCTTTCTCACTGCAGCACTATTAATACCACACACAAGCCTCTACTTTATCAATTCATCTTTTAAGTGATCAAATCTACACGTTTTAGCTTTATTTCTCAAGTCATTGATGTAAGCTGCAAAAGTTTCACCCAGCTTTATGTCTCTTGTATAAAATAAGTGCCTTTCTAATGTAACATTCTCTAAATTTACATTTTAAGCACTCGGGGGGGGGGTCTTCCCTTGATTCAACTGGTACCACAACATCACAGTTTGCCCCTTCTCCTTCACATACTTCTGGTGCATACACAAATGAGCGCTCTCTTTCAATAGCTTCTGACCCAGCTAAGTTAAGCAAAATGAGTACTCTTGTATATGCATCTTCATCAGAAAAAGCTGCTTGTATGAAATACCATATTCCTGCTCGAATACTCTCCAATTCTCTGCTATATTATGATCATACACAAGTGGACATGGTCTGTGAAATACCTCTCGCATATCAACACACTGTAGTGAAGGTGCTTGGAATTACATATGAACATGCACACATATAAATATGCCAGAACTTTATGCCAGTACTTGTAATTATGCCCAACAGCACAACAAACCCTTTGAAATAACTACACTTTGCCAAATACGTCTCCGTAGCACAAAAACACTTTGAAATCACTGCACTTTATGAAACCACTCCTTATCAGTGCAAGAAATTCTTCAAAATAACTGTACTTTGCAACTAAACTGTACACGGCAGAAGAAGCTCGGAGTAAGAAACACTTTGAGATGAATGCACTCTGCAAATAAACTGTACACAACGCAAGAACCTTTCAAAATGTCTGTACTTTGCGAAACAACTTTGCACAATGTAAGAAACTCTGAAATGGTGGCTTTCTGCGAATAAATGCACACAGCACAAGAAACTTGTTAAAATGGCTGTACTTTGACTACACTTTGCAATATATGCAGCAAACTCTTTGAAATAATTGCACCATAATAAAAGCACACACTCTACAAACACTTTGCACACTCTGAGATACTTCAAACAACTTTAGTTATGCTTTGAATGGCTTTGGTCAATGCGAAATAGTAGTTAGTGCCCAGACATGGTCTTTTACTAAAGAATATGCAGTCACCTTGCTTTTTAAGCTTAATTTTGCCCTTTTATTGTACTTGTTATGCCCTTTTAATCTCTTATCATGCTTTTTACTTTAAACATGCTCGTTATGCAAACAAGAAGTTATGTACTCACCATAACGTTCGATGTATGTAGTCCATCTCGCCTCACATTCTTACCCGTGGGTTCGGAGCCGAATATCGGCTCCGACTCGGCCAAACTTTTCTAGCTCAAAGTCTTCTATTGGCTGGGCTAAGAAGGTATCCCATGCTGCATTGCTCCATATCCCCAAATCTAGTTTGCTGCGAACACCACACTCATACCCCATGCATAACAACATCCAAGTAAAGAAGAATAAACTAAAGGTGAAGGGAGCTCTGAAAACCAGACCTAACCTCCAGATCCTCCAGGAAGGGGGAAGGTGGGAGGGTAAGTAAGAATGTGAGGTGAGATGGACTACTTACATTGAACGTTATGGTGAGTACATAACTACTTGATGTTATGTAGTCCAATCTCGCCTACATTCTTACCCGTGGGACAGCGTCCCCAGCACCTACATCCTGGAAGGCTCAGAGGAAGATATTCCTGAGTACTGTGGAACCAAAGGAAGACCTACCCCTAGATACCACGTCCAGCTTGTAATGAGTAACAAAGGTGTGAGGAGATGCCCAGGTAGCTGCAGCACAAATATCATCCATAGACAATCTGGCCTGATAGGCTGTAGATGCAGATACAGCCCGAGTAGAGTGAGCCTTGACTGGAAACGGTAGGTCTTTAACCCCTGATGAATAAATGAAAGAGATGCAATTTGATATCCATCTGGATAGGGTGATTTTGGAGACAGGAGACCCAATTCTGTTTTCCAAAATGGAAACAAACAGCTGATCAGATTTTCGGAAATCTTTGGTTCTGTGCAGATAAAAACGTAACTGTCTGTGTACATCCAACTGATGAAATTTAAATTCTGCCTTGTTTGAAAATTGGGGAAAGAACACTTGGCAACTCAATAGATTGATTAAGATTAGATATGGAAGCCACTTTAGGAAGAAAAGAAGGGTTTGGTCTAAGAGAAACCCTGTCCTTATGAAAGATCAAGTATGGGGGTTTGATAGAGAGAGCTTGAATTTCTGAAACGCGTCTGGCTGATGTGATGGCTACTAAAAAGGCAGTTTTCCAGGTCAAGAATTTTAAGTCACAGGTAACTGCAGGCTCAAAGGGAGGTGAAGTAAGAGCTTGCAGAACAAAATTTAAATCCCATGGCATGATCGGTTCTGAGACAGGAGGACGGAGTAACAGAGTGCCCTTCAGGAAAGCCTTACAGAGTCTGTGAGCCATCAGACTAGGCTCATTAGCAGCATGAAAGTTAGAAATCGCTGCCAATTGAACTTTAATGGTAGTGGACGCTGAGCCCTGCTGGAAAAGCACAGACAAAAACTCCAAGACGGATGTAAGGGTCAATCCCTTGGGTATTAGCCCAAATAGAAAACCTCTTCCATTTGTTGGAATAAATCTTCCTAGTAGAGGGCTTATGAGAGGAAGATAAAATATGAACTACCTCAGGTGAAAAGTGATGAAGCCTAACGACGGAAGTGAAGTAGCCAGGCTGTCAACGAGGGTCCACAGAGAGGGGTGGAGCTGTCCCAACATGTGTGTCAGTAAGTCTGGTTGTGGGTCCAGAATCTAAGGTGTGTCCACAATGTAGGGATGAAGAAAGGGGAACCAAACTTGACGAGGCCAGTGTGGGGCAATTAGAATCATTCTGCTTCCCAAGGATTGCGCATTCTGAACCACTTTTGATAGCAAGGGAAACGGAGGGAAAGCATAAAGCAGACCGGAGGGCCAATCGTGGACTAGAGCATCCCTGGGTGACTCCCCCTGTGGGGGGATCAACGTGAAGTAGCTGCTGCATTTGGCATTGAGAGGGCTGGCAAAAAGGTCGCAGCAAGGCTGACCCCATCTGCTGAAGATTCGTTCTGCAACAAGACGATTCAGGGACCACTCGTAAGGCATCAGAATAGCTCTGCTTAGCCTGTCTGTTATCACATTGGACTTCCCCAGAATGTGCGTTGCCACCACAAACCGTTGGGAAGATACTGCCCACTGCCACACTCGCATGGCCTCTCCTGCACAGGGGGTATGATCTGGTTCCTCTCTGCTTGTTCAGATACCACACCACTGACATATTGTCCGAGTGGATTGCAATAGCCCCGTGAGGTTGAAAGCTCTGAAGTGCCTGCAACGCAAATAGCACCGCTCTCATCTCTAGGACGTTGATATGCAGATGTATCTCATGATCTTGCCATGTGCCTTGGACTGCCCTGCCGAGATAATGCCCCCCCCCCCATCTGGAAGGCGTCCGTGGTCACTGTGGCAACCGGGGGTGGTGGAATGAAGGGTTTTCCCCTGTCCAGATTGTTGGTGCAAAGCCACCAACTGAGATCCTGTTTGCATCTGTCCGTGAGCAAAATAGGGTGGGAAAGTGGAAAAGAGACCACTGAGCAAAGAGGAGCCATTGAAGGAGCTTCATGTGCAATCTCGCTAGAGGGACTAACATAATTGTTGCTGCCATAGTACCCAGGAGTTGAAGAACCCATCTTGCCTTTGCTCTTCTCAGGGGGAGTAGGGCGTGCACCTGTTGCTGTAAGACTCTGATTCTTTTCTGCGGTAGAAAGGCTCACATTTGAATGGTGTCTAGCTCTGCACCTATAAAAATGACACGCTGTGAGGGCAACAAGGCAGATTTTTCCCAGTTCAGTGTTATGCCTAACTGTTGACAGAGAGTGATGGTAGCGTCCCTGGTTTGGACTAGTAGATGCCTAGTGGGACGGTGAGGAGCCAGTCGTCCAGATACGGAAACACTTGGAATCCTTGACGTCTCAAGTGAGCCGTCACCACCGCCATACACTTGGTGAACACCCTGGGGGCTGTGGTGAGTCCAAAGGGCAGGGCTCAAAACTGAAAATGACTGGCTCCCAGCCGGAAATGTAGGTGACTCCTGGATGCCCTGTGCATTTTGATATGGTAGTAAGCATCCTTGAGGTCGATGGAGCACATCCATACTTCTTTTCCCAACAATGGGAGAATTGACTGTAGTGTGACCACACGGAACTTGGACTTTATTACATAGTTGTTCAGTTGGCTGAGATCTAATATGGGTCTCAGGTCCCCTGTTCTTTTCGGCACCAAAAAGAATCTCGAGTAAGTCCCTAATTTGATCTGGTCTGAGGGGACATGCTGGATGGCTCCTTTTTCTAGCAGCTTTGAAACCTCTGAAGCTGCATGATCCCTCTGACTGGGTGGAACGTCCGGGATTTTTCTGACTGGAAGGGGATATGACGAAAAAGGAATGGCATAACCTCCGGAAATTATTCGTAATACCCATCGGTCCTGGGTGATGCTTTGCCAGGCTTTCAGGTATAACGATATTCGACCCCCAACTGGCTCCGGAAACGCACAGTCGGGCATCCCATCAGGAGCGACGGTAGGGAGAGCCGCAAAAGGAATCACGGTCTCCCGAATTGCGGGGGCTCCCTCTGCTTCTAGGGCGGCGTCTCCCTGAATAACCTCCCCCTCCTCTGCCTCTGGAGGGGGGCTCACCTTGTGCACCGGGAAAAAACCTCTGTGATTTTTTGAACCACATCTTCCCACCCCTCTGGGCCTTGGGGTAAGGCCTAGAGGGAAGGGAAAAACAGACCCCTACAGCAGACAGAGTTTTTTCCCTCCTGCTCGCACCTGGTGAGGGTGTCTTTCACCTTGGTTCCGAACAAAGAAGAACCATCAAAGGGGGCGTCAGTGAAAGAAGACTTGAATGCCTCTGCAAAATGACAAAGGCGCATCCAGGCATGCCTCCTACGGGCGACTCCTGAGCTTGCTGCCCTACTCGCTCCCTCGGCTGCATATGAAATAAGCCGCATGGAGGAGTTAACGATGGAATTGAGGGTAGACACCTGGGCGTTAACCGTCTGGGCCACCGCCTCAGGAACATTACCCGCGAGAGTATCTCCCAGCTACTTGAGGAGATCTCTCTCTGGAGTCGGGTAAAATGAGATAGGTAGTTCAGCGACCATAAGGTAAAGGTTGCTGATGAGAGGGTACGCTTCCCGTACCGGTCCATGGTCCTAGACTCCTTGGTAGGAGGATGGACGGAGGAAGAAGTCTCGGCTAATTCCTTCTGGGTGGCCCCTGCCACCACCATGGCATCCACAGAGACTCCTTTGGACAAAAATTCCTTACCCAGGGGAGCAGACAGAAATTTATTGGGTCTGCTGGGTACGGGCTCCACAGAATCAGGGTTCTCCCACACCCTCCGACAAATTAAATCCAGGAGCACGAAGGGTGGGGACACCTAGGAGGCGGAGGGCTGAGCACCAAAGGCCTTCAGGAAGACCGACTCCTCGGAGGGGGCTTTGGACGGCCAGTCACCTCTTTGTTTCAATATCTCCAGGATGTTGGTGAAAGAAACATCCTCAGAGGATGCCTTGGGGGACCCCTCCGATTCCTCAAGGTCAGTATCTGAGGTGAGAGACTCATCCTGGGAGTCTATGTGCTTCCTCTTGCACGTTTTCTTTCTAGGGGGCTCCTTAGGCAAACACTCTGAGGGGCCCTCAGAAACTTGGGGACCACTCGTGGGGGTATCCCTAGGCCTTGGGGCTCCGCTGCCTACAGATAGGTGGTGATCAGAGGCCCTCACCGGAGTGGTAGGTGACAGAATGACCGACCCGCATGATGTAGCTAACGATCTGGCCAGCGCACTCCGCATGGCCTCAAAGGCTGCCCCCCCCGAGTCCGAGGACCGGCCAGCCTCCGAGACCACGACAGGAGTCGGGGTTTCCCAAGCCGAGGCACCGAGCGAGAGACTAGGAACCGAAAGTTGTCCTGAGGTGTCCCCCTCGGGCCCAACTGAAGAATCCCGAGTCCCGAACCCCATGGATGGCGCCGAGGGGGCGGAGCTGACATCGGCACCGATAAGCCCGGAGGGGCCATCGGAACCCATCTAGGATCATCACATGGAGTGGAGCATTCCGGCTCTGAAGACAGAGATGCGCTTGGAGGAGGAATAATCGAAGAAGGTATCAGGATGGGCTCCGGAGCCGATTGGGACGGAGCCGAGAACAATTTAGCCAAAACCGGTGACTGAAGGAGTCTCTGCACCACCCTATCAACATCCACATCTGAAAGTGTCCTGGAGGATTTGGAGGACAGGGAGGGAGATCGAGATCTCCTCTCAGGTGACACTTGTCTAGTACTGGGCGATTGGCTCCGTAGAGGTTCCAATATAATTGGAGCCGACGTCGGTTCCATCAACACCGACACTTCCTGTGGCCCCGCGGACAGTGGAGCCAAGGAGGTCAAAGCTAGTTTCATTACTTTCTCCGGTGGCTCCGAGGAGACTGAAGGAGCCAGAAAACTCTTTTTTGATTTTGTGGATTTAGATTTTGAACTGGAAGCTGAATCCATGGCCTCTTCGAACGAGGGTTTCAAGAGTCCCTTCAGAATTAACTTATTCTTTCTTTCTTGAAGCACCCTGGGACTAAAAGCATGGCAGAAGCTGCAGGTCTCCTGCAGGTGGATTGCTCCCAGACAATAAACGCATACCGAATGTCCATCGGTGATGGACATTTGTAACCACACTTAGAGCACTTTTTAAAACCCGAAGTTTTGTGCTCCTTGGAATCTTTAGACATCTTGAAAAAGAATCACAAATACCAATGCAAGGAGCAAGTCACTGACTGACTGGAAAAAACAACTACAGTCACACAATACACCACACTAAGCGCAGGAACAAATTTACCACAAACAACAGCACACAAAGTCCTCAGAAGGGACACAGACTAAGGCAACTAGGGCTAAAAACCTCTAACTAAAACGGTTTTTAGACCAGCACTAGCATACACAACAAGGAAGACAGACACTACAACCTCTAATTCAAACAGTTTTAGACAGAAAAAACAAACACAGGGACAAGTAAGGGGACGGACTAGGTCCTCTAACTGAAACGGGCCTAGCCCGTTGGAACAGCTAGTGGGATACCACAAAAAACAATCACACTACAGATTATACACAAAAACACCAAACTAGAAGTAGCTATTAAAATAGCTTTTGTTTGTGACAAATTCTCTCAAGAAGAAGAAAAAGGGTACTTAGCCACAGCCAAGAGCGAGACCATATCCGAGCTACACGAGCGGCAAACGAGATCTGGGGATATGCAGCAATGCAGCATGGGATACCTTCTTAGCCCAGCCAATAGAAGACTTTGAGCTACAAATGTTTGGCCGAGTCGGAGCCGATATTCGGCTCCTAACCCACAGGTAAGAATGTAGGCGAGATTGAACTACATAACATCCAAAGTTAATTCTGAGCCCCATATGAAAAGTTTTGCCAGTTGTATCAAATATCGTGGTTTCAAACATTTCATTTAATTAATAAAGCTGTTTCTGCTTTTTGTTTGCTCAATAATACGTTTTGTGCTACTCGTTTGATTAATAATGTGTTTTGTGCCATATAAATGTGCTGCTTCATTTTCTTTGCCAAATAAATAATTTGTGTAGTTTTCTTTACCTTTAGCTCATTTCTGGCCCTTTTCCATTTGTCTGTGCTCCGTTTCACTCAACCTGCTTAGTCTGCCTTCACTTTCAACTCTACATCTCAAGGCTCGTAGAAGTTGCTCTTCTAATCCCATTTCTGACACCATGTCACTTGTCTGATCAGGATAAAACAGATGAACATTTGTGGGTTCCGTTCAAGCAGCTTTATTATACACAAACACATCAGAAATTACACTTTGTAACTTAAACTTATAAATGGACTGACTACTGCACTCACACATGGCTGTTCTCTCAAAATGGCACTGCTGCCTGCACGTGCTCTGTATTTATATGCACGTGCTACATATGGAAATGCTCTGATCTACAATGCCCTACTGCAATAAAGCAGCATAATGAGCCTGGAGAACTCTGCTAAGCTGTTTAGTTAGAAGTTGCTCATGCAAGAAAGATCTCATGCACCTCACAAAAGCAGGGACTGCAGAGCTTACAAGGTTGTTGTGGGATGGCAGGAATTAAGAGCCACTCACTGGCAATGGTATGATGCTGCTCAAGTGTCCTCAATCTCTGGATCAGCCACAGAAGTGGTGTAGGTTAAGCATGGATGTGGCTAAGGTGGGACAGATATATTAGGTGAATGAGGAGAGGAGCTGGGGACAGTTGACAATCATCTGTGAGAAGAGGAGAAAAAAGGAATTTCTGGAAGCAATATATGCAGAATAATGTTGAGGAGGAGGAGTAAGGTTTCACAGAAGACAGCAACTGAGCAACATATGCAATATTAGACTGAATGCAAATTATGAAAAAATACATATATGCATACTGCATGACAACAACTTAAACTATTACTGTTTGATTCTTTTCTATTAATTAATGTGTACCTATATTATTGATTAAAATGTGATGATTTAATAAAGATGTTAAAAAAAATAACAGCTGGGCCTTTTTTCCTTTTTTGAAAAATAGGGGACTAAAAAGTGAAAGAACAACCCCCATCAACAAGGAGATGACCTACTTTCACTTAATGACACTATCAAACCAAAACCTGAGCAAAGAATAGTCCCTGCTGGAAGGAAGCATCCAATGAAACAGCAGAGTCATTCCTTGAATGAAGACAACTTAAGACTAGCAATTCCACACAGATGCAAACTTCAGCCTGCGAATCTAGCTACAACATCTATATGGTCTATCAAACAGAGGTCTACTTCAGAGACCTACACAAATATTTTGAAAGAGGTCCTCCCTTCAGCCCAGACTTTGGGACATTCCCAAGTGTTACTACAATCAGTTTCACCAATGAGGACTGAACTTGAACAGGTAAGATGCATATCTGAAGTCTGTAAGCCACAATGTGACAGAGAAATGTACCTTTGCCACACCTGTGTCAAACTCCAGATTCATTACTTGTTGGCAAAGCAAAAACAATAAATCACTCCAAAGAGATTGGTCATCTAGATCCAGCACCATTCTTCTTTGTTGCAACAGCAGAAAGTGAAAGTGCCTCAAAATGTCTAAACAGTAGTAATAATAATAAAGACAATAATATCCATTTGATAACCAGTAAGGTCCACTGGACACACAGTCCTCTTTCAGTGTTGACCTAGCAGCAAGGTCAGGTTAAGTGACTTGCTCAAAGTACCTGGAAGGTTTAGAAACCTTGCTTGTCTCAAAGCCCAGAATATCACCACTAATAAACTCCCAATTGGGGCCCAAAAGAGAGACAGTCCCAGTCCTCCAGCAACTTTGAACAAGAAGTCTTGCCCAGCTTCATCCTGACCTGCAGTGAGCATGTGCTTGATCCTGAGTAGCCCAAGGCTTACACACAACCTAATAGACACCAGAAGAGGTGTCTGAATGTGAGAATGAGAGCTGGCATAATAGTGAGGTGGCTAAGGGTGAAATCCTACAACCAAGACCTAAATTGTCACAATGAATCCAACTGAAACTTGGGTCCCCACCTCAGATTATCCAGCCATCTATCCTCAACCCTTTTTCCATTTTTGCACATGATGCACCAGAATTTCTGAAACTTTGGGACACACACATTGCCTTCACAGTACCCATCTTAAAATCTTAATTAACCAGTCAATCAAATAAAGTTATGCCCTCACTATCTGACAACAGACCCTGTTTGTGCATTTACACAAAGTGAGATACCTCCACTGCCTTTAACAACTATCAGTCAAGTGTACTCTACCCCCCTCTTTAAAATACTGGAAAAAACATGTTCTTCATAGGTTCATACTAGGCTATCTGCCCGAGGGCATTTACAAGCCTAGCCCATCGTTTTGTGGCTTACGCCACCCCTTTAGTATGGGGAACTATACCCATTATTTTGCTGTGCCTCTGTCGAGCAGTGACACTGAGGTAATCCCTGGGGTATATCTGCGATCTCACATCCATTGGTCAAGATTTCTCTTGAACAAGGCCAGCGAGGTGCTCTGTCTCACATGTACCGGGATTTTGTTCCACAGCAAAGGGAGTCTTTGGGTAATGAATCTATCCCTCCAGCACGTCCTATTAATAGCCGTGTCGAGGTTTAAGTCTCCCGCCCTTGTGGCTCTGATGGATCTAGATTTTTTGAGGTGAAGCATATTCATCAAATCTGGGTTTGACATGGCCTTGTATGTTAGGCAAAGGTCACCTCTGAGCAAGCGGTGGCGACTGAATAGAGCTGGAGTTCTTTCAGTCGGGCAGCATAGGACAGATTTTTGAGACCCTTTATCCTTTTGGTGAGGAACTTTGTGGCCTCTCCAGCTGCTGCAAGTGTCGGGTCAGATACATTCGAATGGGGCATTGTACTCAATCATTGGTCTGATGAGTGATGAGTAAAGGGAGACTATGACCTCCTTTGATCTAGATGAGAATCCCTTCATGATAAGGTGGGCAATGTAGAAGGTCTTCCTAACTACTTTAGCTACATGGGTGTCGAATGACAGACTACTATCAACCTGGGTCCCCAGGTCCCTGATAACTTCTTCTGTGCTCAGTGGATTGCCACCTATTTGGTAGCTAGGGGTAACCTTGTTTTTCCCGAAGGGTATGACTATGCATTTTTGGCATTTAACTTTAGGCCGTGGCTCTGGCACCAGTTATCCGTTTCTGTGAGACCCTTCTGAAGGATATCTGTGTCAGATGTGTTTTCTACTATGGCCCAGTTTGCAGTCATCTGCAAACTTTGTCAGCCATAACCCTCCTGTGTTTGCTTGTACTTGGAAAAGTAGATGCCAAACAAGAGTGGGCCCAGGACTGAGCCCTGTGGGACACCACTTGTGACAGGCTTTGAGTCTGACATGGCGCCAGCAACTCTGACCCTGTGGGTTCTGTCACTCAGCCAGTTTGCAACCCATCTTGTGATGTATGGGTTGACATTTAAGCTGATGAGTTTTTCAATGATACCCGAGTGGGGTATTGTATCGAAGGCCTTAGCCAGATCGAGGTAGGCTGTATGGACTGCCTTTCCCTCATCAATGGCTTTGGTGACTGTTTGAAAAAGTCAACCAAGTTTAAAAGGCATGATCTGCCTTTGACAAAGCCAAACTGGGTTGGATCCAAAGTCTGCAAATTCCCTATGTCTTTATTTATGAGGTCCATTATGATCCTCTCCATGGCTTTGCAGATAAGGCTTGTCAAGCTAATGGGCGGTAATTTCCAGGGTCGGTGGAGGCACCGCCTTTGTGAAGTGGTACCACAGTTGCAGTGCGCCACTCCTGGAGTGCGTATCCAGAGTTAAGACTTTGATTAAACAGCTGTCCTAGCTGTGGGTTTAATTCCTCATTGAGTTCATGGAGCACACAGCCGGGGACACCATCAGGTCCCATGGATGCTGTGTTTTTTGCTTTGGAGAGAGCAGTTCTCACTTGGGCGCTGGAGATGTTTGTGGGGCTGCAATCGTTTGGTATAGATATCTCTCCTTTTGGGGGGGGGGGAGAAGTTTGCACTGAACCTGTCAGCCAGTATGTTGGCAATGTCTGTAGGATCAGTAATCTTCACATCATTTTGAACTAGCTCTGAGCATATCTGGGAGTTTCCTCCCAGGTTTCTAACATAGCTAAAGAAGGCCTTATGATTGTCTTTTGAGTCTTTAGCTATTTTTCTCTCGAAATTTGCTTTGGATGATTTTATGAGAGCTCTTAGTTTTTTACTTATAGTGATCAAGGGTGTCTTACCTTTTAAGGATTTTGCTCTATCTTGTAGTAGCTTCCTCCTTTTGTTGTAGAGTTTGTTTATGGCTGGGGTCCACCAGACTGGACGCTTGCCTTTGGTACAAAGAGTCTTTGTTCTGCTTGGGATTGCCTTATCCATGCAGTCCTGCAGGTGCTGGTAGAAGGCATTTGTAAGTGATTCAGCGGCTTGAGTACTGTTTTCCGCCGGCTCGGGGCCTTAAAGGAGACCACACTAGTCTTTAGAAGTGTGAAGTCGGTTTTTGAGAAGTTCTTTACTGTGGTCTTTTTTATTTCAGGTGGGGGTGCGATGAGGACCTCCAGCGAGATTAGTTTGTGGTCTGATCTCACCAGTGACGGGTACACCTCCGGTGTTGAACATTGTGCTCCCATGTTCGTGATGATGAGATCAAGTATGTTATCTCCTCTTGTGGGGATGGTGACTAGTTGTTCCATGGCATCTGAGTTTATGAATTCCAGGAACTTTTGGGCTAGGGTGTTTGGGCTTGAGTAGTGTTCCCAGTCTATATTAGGGTAATTGAAGTCACCTAGTATGATGGTGTTTGGTGATACATTTATCCCTCTAGTGTTTTCAGGAAGGCCATGTGAGGTTCCTGAGTTTGTGAGGGTGGCCTGTAACATGCTACAATTTGCAGAGCAGTCTTGCCTATGGTTAATTGCACCTGGATGGTCTCCGATGCATCGTGCGTTGCCACCAGTCTTGAGGTGTGGGTGTCCTTGATGAATATGGATACCCCCCCTCCTTTCTTGGTATTGTCCGGATTTTGGGGCCGGAGCACATGATATGAGGTAAAACCTGATAGCGCTGGGGTGCTCTCAGGAGCCTTGAACCAGGTTTCTGTCACTGCACAGACATCGATGTTCTCCATACTGAGAAGGGCCTCGAGTGCGTGCATTTTGAGATTTAGACTTCTGGCATTGAGCAGCATTACCCTTAGTTTTTTCCTTTTTGTGTTCTAGGGTGGTAGGTTTAGAATTTGAGCCTTGCCTAAAAAAGGCACTATGGGGGTGGCAAGAGCCTTTGCCAATATCCTGAATCCCAGGGGTGACAGGTGCAAGCCGTCCCTTGCGAAGCAGCGTGGCTTGTCCAGCATGTCATCCCAGGCAGACAGACACTGGATCCCCTTTGAATGACACCAGTGTTTAAGCCAATTGTTAAAGCTGATCATCTTATCTCTGTATTGTGGCATCATTCTTGGTGAAGGTAGGATACTGCTCAAGGTCAGGGTCATACCTGCCTGGGCTACATAATCAGAGAGCTCCTCAATGTCTCTTTTCATGTAGTCCAAGGAGGTACATCTCAGGTCGTTTACACCAGCGTGGACAATGACTGAGTCATATTTGTACCTGCTGTTGAGAGACCTGAGTGCTTGCGTTATGTGGCGGATTCTAGCGCCCGACAGGCAGCTTACTGTGACCTTCTCCTTACTCAGTCTGGTGAGCGGGACATCAGTGTGTCTGACTATGGAGTCACCAATGACTAGTGTGTCTGGCATTGTGTTTGGCCTTAAGGGCTGTGACTGTTTGACACTCTGACTGTGAGGTCTATGTGTTGCAGGTGTTGTGTTCTGAGGTGGTGGTTGTTTGGGTGTCTGCTTTGGTGGCCTCTGCTGTTTTGGTAGATTTTTGATCAGAGCCTCCGAGTATGTCTTTGTGTGTTTATGTGTAGGATTTGAGGTTGTAATGGTACTATGTGAGACTGGGTCTATAGTGTGTGTGGTAACCTTCTCCTCCTGACTGGTCTTGCCAGTCCTATGTTGAGAGAGCTCAGCCTCCAGTTTGGCCGTATAGTTGCATCTCTCGCATGTATTTGTGTTTTGTGGGAGGAGGAGAGGGTTGTCTGTGTACATGAGGCAATTGTAACATTGCCTCAATATTCCCAGGTTCACCAGCTGAGCAGGAGAGGACACTAGCAACTGATCCTCGACATGCTAGAAGGAATAGACAAAAAACTTTAAAAAGATTCGGGGGCGTGGGTGACCGAGAAATGGGGGTTGCCTTTTTGGGGTACTATCTATGACAAGAGTGCCGTATCAAGGTAATAAGTACTGTAGGAGCAAGTGCTACGTTTAACAGATAGAGAATAGTCTACTTGGAGTCAAGTAGAGATGATCTTTTTAATTATAGGATACGCTGATTAGATCAGTAGTATAGTTCGAGGAAGGTAGTTTTAAGGGAAAATTTGAAGAGTGGACTTTAGGTAGCCCGAATAGTTTAAACCTGCTTAACCGGCGCTGCCCTAGTGTGCAACGGTAGCAACTCCGCGCTAAATCGGGCTAAATCACGCTAGTGCGCGCTAAAGCCCTTACATCTTACAAGTTCAAACTTTGTGTTCTGTCCTTAGCATGGATTTAGACCAATGTTGTTTTTTAATGTGCAACTCAAAAGTGGACCATATGTTAATGTACTTTTCCTGAAACTACTGAATGCTTTTGACAATCTCAGCCATACCAAACTCCTTCATATCCTTTTAAGCTATTGACTTACTCGAGTATAACAAGTGTTTCACAAGCTATCTAGAAAACAAACAGCAATCTGTTAGATAGAACAGAACCATTGTTTGGTCCCTTTCAGCTGACCTAGGAGTTTATCAGAACTCTGTCCAAGGTTTTTCATTTTTGACCACAACATAGTTAACCACTGTTGTGACTGTTTTCTTTTCCAGTATGCTGATGACTTCACCATCTAAATGACCCCACTATCTCAAATGTCAACACTAAACTTCAGGACAACTTTCATTCTCTTTAGCTACAGATATACCTCAAGCATGATTATCTTAATGCAAACAAAATAAAATCCATGTTATTCTTTCTTATTCTTTCTAAGACATTGGCTAAACCAATCGTGATAATTTACTCTTCGACAGAAGTACAAATGTATCCAAAAACCAACCTTAATCAATCAATCTCCCACTGAAGAAGCTGCTTCTGCAAAACTTCGGAGATTAATGAGAGACAGTTAACTGACATTTGCAAACATATGCAAATATCTCTAGAAAACATCAAAAACGTGGTAATTTGTACAAAAGTATATCTTTCTCTTAGCCCTCTTCTTGCATCCCTGCTACTACTGCAGAGCTATTGCCCTCCATCACATATTCCACTCAGCTTCTCACTGGCCTTTCCCATTTCTCCACAACAGATTACAGCAAACTCTACAAAAGGGTCACCCCTCCCCCCTTTGCTTCTGGATACAGTACAATGTGTCTCACAACAGGAATTTCTCTGGTTTGAATTCAATCATTATCTGGAATTAACTCTGCTAAAAATGACTTGCAAGAACTTACTGAGCTAAAACCTGTACACCGTTATTCACTCCTGAGATTGCCATGTTTTAAACAGCAGCTTCATATTTTGTTCCACACTAGCAGAACTTAAATAATGGACAGGCAGCCATCTCCTCCTCTCTCTCTGTCTGTATCTCATAAAAATAAATATGTAAATACAAACTACTCATTTTTTTGTCAGAAAGCTTTGAAATGGTCCTCCATCAATCTAAGGTATACATTTGATCCCAAAATGTTCATGTAGGATTGTAAAACATACCCCCACATGAAATGGAAAACTTTCCACTGGAACCCTGCACCTCCTTACATATTAATTCTACATAATATATTTTTTGTCTACCCTTAGTCTCTCTCTGACATGAAACATCCACATAGTCTAACCAGCTGAAACTTGATTTTCTGCTTAAATTTTTTACTTTTATACACAGCCAGGTACAGTTTATTTATTCTCCATTATTTTAGTGTGTCATTCTCTGTATAATGTTATTTCCGTACAATGCCTGTAGTAACCCCCAATAAATGCATCATAACTACAGCTTGTATTTGTTTTATAACGTCTTTAAGTCTTGCCTCCATGGGCTATGCCTGTATATTATATATAACTTGTATACATTTTAGTATAGCTATACCTCTAGGCTGTATGCCCCCCCACCCCCAATTCACACAGTCAAACTACTTGTCTGTTTTGGTATTTTGTGAAATGATAGATAATTTTTCTCCCCAGGACTCCACTGAAAATGCGTCTTCCTAGCTGGACATTCCTAGTGAATAAATCCATGTAAGGGAGTGAGCAAGTAAGGCAGTAAATAAATAAGAAAGGCTCAAACAAATGCTTAGCTTCCTGCTCATCGGCTACAAGCAATGAAGCAGATTTACCGATAGTTTCTTTCCAACAAGAAAATAACAATCTTGTGTGAATTCCTTCAGGAACCATTTCTTGAGCTAAAGCTGGAAGGATCCTGTGCCAAGCCAACTAATTAGGGAATAGGTAGCATAAATATCCTGGAATGTACCCCCAAGAGTGGGAGCTCAACTGCTGCTAGATTTTCTAACCTCAATGGGTAGTCTTTCCCAACACTTTGGGATCATTTGAGTAATACACCCGTCTCTCCTACATGTTTTATGTTCAGTCGTAAATAAGGGGCCCCTGTAGGAAAAGGTTTCTCAATGGCTAGACCAATTTCAGCTTTCAAGTCAACACCCAGTGTAGTGCTCTCAGTATTCCTGTCCAAACCCGAATAAATTTAATGCACATAAAGTTAAAACCAACCCGATACAATAATACACACTTGAAAAAGATAAGTGGCCTTGTCTCTATAAACCTACTACAAGACTTCATCAGACAAAGTAGCTGTTCACGTAACCAATATAAAAAAACTCAGATCCCCAATATGAATTGGGAGCCAAAAACCTTAAAGTGACATTGAACTAAACATTGTAAAATCCTTGCCAAATTATGCTTTTATCAATATTAACAACTTGAGAAAAAAATAACAATAAATAATAATGATAGTAAGTAATAAAAAATAAACTATATAACTTATTTATGAAATACAACTCTCATAATATGAAACAATATGTATATATAAAATCAGTATAAATACATACAAATACCTAAATCAGCATAAAAATGCACACTGACAACACTAAATGCCACTAAAGGTCTATTAAATGTCTTGTAAAATTTAAAAAAAAAACTATGATTGCATAACTTATAAATCATGCACTGAAAACTAGCAATCAATACATTAATTAAAAATCTTGCAGAATAATAGAATTACATGCTTATAGAAATTTAAATATGAAATATTGAATATTAAAATTGAAATAAGTGACACTTATCTATCATATGTCTAACTCAAGAAGGCTTGCAATCGAAATAATGTCATTAAGGTTTGGCAGTGTAGTAGCATTAAGAAAAATTTGCCACCATAACTCTTTTTTTTCAAGAATAGTTGCCCATGGCTGCCCCTTGGATTTTTATCCACCTTCCCCAAGATAAAAAAATTAAATTTATGTATATTATTTGAGATATGCTCATATAACGCATTAGTCATTCTACAATTTTAATATCATATTAGTGTTCATAAATTCATTCATTCTAGCCTTTTTAATATCATATTAGTGTTCATACAGTCATTGTAATTATAACCTCTTTTACACCCTATTGTGGATGCTACTCACTCAAAAACTAGTCTGATTGCCATGTTATAGACATTCAATTAAAAGTCCCAGTGGCTAATATACCTCATATCTTCCAGGATTCTTGGGACTTTTTATCTCAATGTAATAACTTGGGCATATTTTCAGATGGGATTTTTATAACCATCAATGTCAAGGATTTATATAACTGCATACCTCATGATATTGGTCTGGCATGGTTTTCGGATTATTTGGTCTTTAATATGAACATTAGTCAAGATAAGACTAACACTTTGACACACCTGGTGGAAATGGTGCTTCACAACAATTTTACTTATTATAAAGGCCACTTTTTTAAACAATCAGACATTGTTATGGGGGCAGCTTGCAGGGCAACATATGCCAATATGATAATGGCAGCCTGGGAACATTGTTATTTGTACCCCAGTGAATTTTTTTAAGTTTGTTAGAATGTATACCCACTATCTAGAAGACATGTTCATAGCTTGGTCAGACCCCCTTGAGATCATAGAGGAGTTTATGGCATACTTTAATGGCAGAACATCATTTTTAAGGTTCACTCATACAATAAGCACTACTAGAATTTCATTTTTGGATGTCCATTTGTCCACGGATTTTGAGCATTGCTGTCTTGTTTCAACTATTTATAGAAACCTGACATATTCCGAGAGTCTTTTATATTATAGTAGTAGCCACCTTCCACATCAAAAACGGGCAGTTATCAAGGGTCAGATGGTTTGTGCAGCTAGAATGAACACATTGTATGAAGACTTTCTTAAAGAAATTAACCTTTTGGTGAATATTTTTGTGACTAGAGAATATCCATGGCAACTGATTCAGGAGATTAAGGAGGAAGTACTACAGAAGAGATTGCCAGGTTTTTATGTCCCATTACTGAATTTAAGCCAAGAATCATCAGAGGAGTTTCTGAAGCAGAGAAAGTCATCTATTATTGAATATCAAAAAAGTAGTGTGGAAGTACTGAAAAACTAACGATAATATTAGTAATAATACAGGGGATTATACTCCTAAGAATGAGTACCATTTCTTCACTACCTATAACATGGATAGTAAAAGTGCTGATATTATTATTAATAAAAATTGGACATTAATATCTAGTGACAGATATGAGAGACTAGGTGCTAGACCAAAACCAGTTTATAAACAGGGCATTGCTTTTAAAAATATTTTTGATAACATCTAGAATACATCTGTGAAAGATGATGTGTCTAAATGTGGTTTATGTTCCCAATGCCAATATATATTTTGTGGGGAGGTATTTAATATTGGCAATAACGGAATCAATATTATGGGTCATTATGACTGCCATACTTCAGGCATGATATATGCAGCAATTTGTATGGAATGTTCTGCCTATTATGTCGGAAAAACAAAAGGAAATTTACATAACGAATTTATGATTTAAAAATCTAGAATGACTAATGTGTTGTACAAGCAGATCTCAACTAATATACATCATAAATTTCACTTTTTTATGTTGGAGAAGGTGGATAAAACTCCACGGAGCAGCAATGGGTAACTATTCTTAAAAAAAAAGAGTTATGGTGGCAAATGTTTCTTAATTTCACTACACTGCCAGGCCTTAATAACATTATTTTGATTGCTAGCCTTCTCAAGTTAAAGACATGTTAATAAGTGTGACTTATTTCAATTTTAATATTTAATGTTTTTATGGGCATTTAATGCTATTATGCTATTATTTTGCAAGATTTTTAATTAATGTATTGATCACTAGTTTTCAGTAGGTGACTTATAAGTTATGCGATTTTTAGTAGATGATTTATAAGTTATGCGATGATAGTTTTTTTAAAATTTTACAAGACATTTGATGGACATTTAGTGGTATTTAGTGCTGTCAATAGGCATTTTTTATGGTGATGTAGGTACTTATATATATTTATACTGATTTTATATACACATATATATTGCTTCATATTATGAGAGTTGTATTTCATAAATAATTTATATATTTAATTTTTTATTACTTATTTTTTCTCAAGTTGTTAATAGTGACAAAAGCATAATTTGGCAATGATTTTAAAATGTTTAGTTCAATGTCACAGGAGAACTTACATAGTTTTCAGTATCAGTATGGTAGTTAGTACTGTCACTTTAAGGATTTTGGCTCCAAATTAAAATTGTGGAGTTTACTTATATTGATTATGTGAACAGCTACTTTGTCTGATGAAGTCTCGTAGTAAGTTTAGAGAGACAAAAGTGCTTATCTTTTTTAAGTGTGTGTATTATTGTATCAGGTTGGTTTTACCTTTATTTATATTAAATTTATTTGGGTATGCCTCAGAGTGGTTTTGGTTTGTCTCTTTTGGATTCTGTATTTCTGTCCGCAGCCATAATGCTGGAATAGAAGTGAATTAATTCCCCACTAAGAAGGAAAGACCCCACCCCCAGCTAGACCACAGCCAGCCATTTGAATGAAGTGTCTATTAAAGAAACTTGGTCCTTCTGGCACTGGGAGGACCCTCTCTTCCCCAACCAGTTTTTAGATTGGTTCAGAAACCATCAAAAACCTCAAAAGAAAAGGGCATGGAAACTGACAAACTTTTACAGGGAACAGCAAGACTAAGGGTCTAAACTGTACAAATGGCAGAAAGCAACTGGTGGGTACTAAGAAAAAGAAAGTCTAATCAAGCAAATAGTGACATAACTTCATGCATTGTGAAAAGCATATGCATTCATCCTGAAGTATGGGGATTTGTAGGAAAAGATTCTAAGTACTACTTGGAGAAGATGACCACAATTAAATAGCCTATCAAGAAAGGTCCTTGTTTTATTCTAGGATTACTGACTATACCCTATGCTACCAGTTAGGACCTCATACTATATTGTTACTTGCGTATAATGATTAAAATGTTCTTTTTGTGGTGGTAGGGAAGGAAGCACAGTGTTCTCATTTCACCAGTAAAGCTAATTTTATTTTTATTTATTTATTTATTTAACATTTGTTGACCGGGAATGTCCGACTAGGTTCCACAGAGCCTGTTTTCAGTGGAGGCCTGGGGAGAAACGCTCCAGATGCATGTCTTTGGAATGTGGGAGGAAACCCACGCGAACACAGACAGAACATGCAAACTCCACACAGAAGGCACCCCAGCCGAGAATCGAACCGGAGAACCTCTTGCTGTGAGGTGACAACGTTAACCGCTGCAGCACTGTGCCGCCCATTGCATTCTTGTACTTCCAAAGAATGAATGAGCTGCCACATAGAACAGTGAGGATATAGTGATCAAAGGTCTAAAGTACCATCAGAAAAGTGTGAGTCAAGTGAATTATATACCAAGATCAAGAATGTAGTATCTTGGGCAAATCCCCTTACTCCGAGGGTACATTGGTTATTGGCAAAGGGTGGACAACATCCTCCTTGTGCATACCAAGGCGTACAGAGGTGAAGCTCCCCCCACCCGACAAAAATGCTTTTTAGTGTTAGAGTGAGTTTTGATTCTTGGAAATTCTGCTCATGTATCACTTTTGTGAAAATACCTTTAAATCACTTGTTTGCTTGATTTTTGCTACATAGCCAATGGTCTGTTTTCTACTGCCAGTCATTTACACATTTAGCTTCATCCCATCATCTTTTAATGACCATAACATCCCTCCAATTTTTTACACTTTTCTAGTTGGGTTCTTATTTCTCTTTTCTTGTTCTTATAGTTGGCTCAGAAATGTGACGTTAGTTTTCTGGCCTGGACTCAACGGTGACCCCAAACCTTGAATTATCCAATAGTGCATAACATTTAATAAAAGTCACTTGTTAAACTACATTACTATATCTTAAATGCTATATTTTAAATACCGACTGCTGCTGCATTTACTGCATACATTTCTACAGTAGTCAGCTTATTAAGAATTAAAAGAAAAATGCCCAGCCAAGAAAGTACATTTGTGTAAGTTAACTTACCATAACAGTAAGTGTTTGAAAGATCACTGCTGCAGTATTATAAGCTACATGGGTCATATTGTGCTAAGGATCTGACAGCTGGCCAGCTTCTAAAGCTTCAGGGCATATTTCATGTTCCCAAACAGTTAGTCGGCTCAAATAGGTTTGACCTCTAAGCTCTTCAAGGCTTTCATGCTAAATGACAGATGAAGGCTAAAGCCCTGAGAAGGCAAATGCTAAGAAAAGAAAAATATATGTCTGCACTCTGGCAAAAAGAAAAGAAATAGATAAGGGGATGGAGAGGAGGGAGCGGCTACTACAACAGTGATCATTCAAACATCTACTGTTAAAGTTTACTTACGCTATCACTGCTGCATTGGCCCAAACTATACGAGTAGAGAGCAATCTCCTAGATGAAAAGACAGAAGGAAGCCCAAGATCCCAGAATGAAAGGTTTAAGTACAGCCTGGATAGACCTGGGGAAGAAATCTAGTTTAAAGTGCTCAAAAGATCAAGTTGCTGGTTGTAGAAACATCTAGAATCATACCCATTCCAAAAGCCACAAGATAAGTCAAGGCCCCAGAGACTAACCCTTGACCCTTCCTGCAACTGTTTTGCTGGGGTGAGATTAACAAATGGTAAAGCAAGTTTCAATTATTTGGAAATAGTCTGAATAGACAGTGGTTGTCCTTAATTTATACCTTCACAAGAAAACAACAACTGAACAGAAGTTCTCAAAAAACACTTTTTGTTCTGTCAAGATAGTACCAGAGTTGTCTGTGGACATTCAAAGATAAGAAGTATTCTAACTCCCTAAGTTTAGATTAGGAAAGACAGCAAGGAGATGGAAAGGTAAACTTAATGTAAACTTGGAAACAACTTTAGGCATAAAAGAAGGATTTGATCTTAAATAACTCCTTTCTTTGAGGAAAACGAGAAAAGGTTGACCCACCATAAGCTCTAGCAACTCAGACACTCTTTTTCAGAGGTCACAGCAAAAGGTAAGATTGCATATTCCATATCAAGAAACACAAGTCAGCCTGATTAGCTGGTTCAAATACAGTCTTCTTCCTCTTTCGGCTTTTTCCCGGTTAGGGGTCGCCACAGCGGATCACCTGTCCACTCATGATTGGCAGTGGAGTTTTACGGTGTCGAGTTGCCAGCCCGGCACCCAACCCTCCACAGAAGGCACACACATGCACACACTCACACCTAAGGCCAATTTAGAGTGTCCAATCCACCTATAGCATGTCTTTGGGATGTGGGAGGAAACCGGAGCACCCGGAGGAAACCCACACGACCACAGGGCGGACATGCAGAATCCAAACAGAAGGCACCCCAGCCGAGAATCGAACCGGAGAACCTCTTGCTGTGAGGCGGCAATGCTAACGGCTACACCACCGCGGCCGCCCCGCTGGTTCAAATACAGTAAGAGTTAGAAATTCTAACACAATAATAAGATCCTAAGGAATCTTCTTAGAAATGTCCCTTTTCACAACATTTAGATAGAGTGCACTGAAAGAGGGGGATCCACAGGAAGACATACTGAAATGGCCGATTGATAAATCTTGACTGAAGAGTAAGACAGGCCATAGGATAATAACTAACTCAAATAATTTAAAACCAGGACAGCCTAGCCTTGAAAGGATGCTAGCTCTGTTATTGGCATCAACAAGAAAACCTTTTCCATTTGCTAATAAATTATTTTATAATTGCAGGTTTTCTTGCATCCATTAATACTTGATGAACATCCTCAAAAATAAGCATCTTAAAGATAATAGATCCCATCATCCAGGCAGTCAGTTATAGTTGTTTAGGACCAGGATGCATCAAATACCCCTAGTGTTGTGTGACTTAATCCAGTCTGCGAGGAAGTTTGTGGCAATTGCCCCTGGAGATACCTAGAAGAAGGGAGAACCACTGTTGCCTGGGCCAAAAGGAAGTCACCACTATAATTTTTAGGGTTCCTTCTAAATCTTCAGATGTACCCTAGAAATTAATGGAAGGGTGTATTGTTTGGAAAGGAGGTAAAGGGATCCACTTGAAGTGCTCCTCACAGATAGGACAGCTCTTGGAAGATCCCAAGTTCAGATTTCATTAGACAGGATCCATCCTGGACCTGCTTAGCTTGTCTGCCATTCAATTCTGCTCTAATTGAAAATGCCAGTAGAGTGAGATTAGGGTTGAAAGATATATCTCAGGCTACACAACTAGCCTGTAAAGATGGTAAGAACAAGTTCCCCCTTGCATTACTGTGGTGAAGACTATAAACATTAGTCGACGTCCTGAGGACCACTGATGATTTAGAGAGTTGACAGCATTTAGGAAAGCTAACATTTCCCTGTATTTGATGTGATTTGGTTTGTCTACCTTTGAATCAAAGACCCTTTGGTTTTATTCCTAATGCCACTGCTCTTCAAGCAAAAGTCAGAAATGTCTGTAGTAAATGATTGTGCTGGAACAGGTGGGAAAAATGGGAGAAATGTATTTTGAGAAGTTTGAATCTGCCCCATTAATATCTCTTAAAAAATACTCAAATTGGAATCTGAAAGGCAAAAGGAAGATGATAATGCTACGATTATAGAAATTTCAGGTGCCACTGTATTTTTCTAATGTGGAGTTTAGCAAAAGGTATCAACAATATCATACATGTCCTGACACCAAATATCCGAAGTAATTCCCTTGCAGAGATGAACAGCTATGCAGAAAACTTCAGAAACCGATCCACCTGTAAGTCTACATTAAGCAGTGGAAGAAAAGCTCTTTGAACTTAAGTGTCCAACCCAGAAAAAAAACAATCCTGTGAGGAGGAGTCAGACTGAATGTCCTCTAGGAATTCCAGCCTGTCCAGGAAATCCCTTACTTAAGAGAGATGTTGATAAATTGAGAAAAGCTCTGCATGAAGAAGCATGATGAAAAGGCATAGGAAATAAAAACTCCAGTATAAGAAAATCACAACAATTTTCTGAGTGACCAAGAAACACTACTGTTTTCCTACAGAAACAACTGAGTCATACTGGAAATAGAGGTCCTTTACAGGAACTATTAAAAATCCCCCCCCCCCTCCACACACACACACACACACACACACACACACACACACACACACACACACACACACACACAAACTGAGTCAGAAAGTGAGAAAAATTAAATTAACAATCCTTAAACACTCCTTTTGAGGTTCAAATTATTGACTCCATCTTCAGAAAAATAAAACCCTTTAAGGAAAAATGTGAATGCCGAGCAGCCTGCAGTAGATAATCACAGAAACAAGACAGAAGTGACAACCCTTAGGACACAATGTAGCCCAAAGGGTAAGGCAGAGAACTGATTGTGAAATCCATATATAAGAAATATTAAGAAAATGACTAAAGTCTGGATTGCAGGATTAAGGGATATAGAAAGGGAAGGTTCAGCAGGCTGGACTCCAAGAAGTCCCGTACTTTGGCATCAGTAAATAAAATCCTTCTCCTAACAGAAAAGGAGGGGAGACTTCTATCACCCCCTTGGACAGGAAAATGCCATCCCATCAGTCAGACAAAACTTGTTGCCAAAGACAGGAGGAGGAACAGACATTCTGAAAGGAAAATGGAACTGCCAGGGGTGGGAGGAGGAAAGAACATCTCTCTAACAGTCGCACAGACTTACTAGACTGCCCTTTGTTGTTTTTTTTCAGGGTGGAGGAGGTCCTGCTTTTCTTACAGCACATCCCTAAACGTCTTAGTACTAACAGGTGCTTACCAGTGGCAAGTAAGGGCAGTTAATATTGCTTTTTTCTAGACTTGCACAACAAGATAGCAAGGAAACCCTTTGAAAATTATGGATAAGAAGAACAAAAAACATTGCACTTTTAAAATAACCTCTGTAGCAGAAATGTCCAGAAATTAACTCTCTATCCAGGGGAGAATTAAAATTTTCACCATTAGTTCCAGTGGCAGCAGCCCCGGAAATGGTACCAACAATGTGATAAACATACTTTAAAAAGAAAAAAGGAAACACTAGAAAAGCAATACACAGAGCAGACTTCTCCTTCCAAGAGGAAATAGATGCAAAACAGGCCTAAAATTTTCACAAGTGACAGGACAAACTTTAAATATGAGTCTCACAGTTGAAAAAGACTAACAATGAGAAAAGAAGAAGCAGACACTGTTTTGCCCAAACTTTTCAAAAGCTTTCCCATCCTGATAAATATGAAGGGGATTAGCATTAACAAAATGCTAAAAAGCAGCTACTTGACTAAAAACTATAGCTGATGGGTCAGGACAGGGATTACTGCATATAAACTAAAAAGACCATAGAACTTAAAATCATCTATCCGTTTATTCAGGGCAGCAGGCAGACTGACGCTTAAAAAGCACACTCTTCATATAAACTGAGTCAGAAAGTGGGGAAAAATTTAAATCTACAGTCCTTAAACATTTATTTTGAGGTTTAAACTCTTGAATCTCTCTTCAGGAAAATAACTTTTATAATTACCAGAAACAACCATAAAATAAGGACCAGCAGCCTGCAAAAAACCCTGAACCCTGTTTAAAAAAATAACCCTTTCCAGGGATACTGAGAAAGGAAAAACATTTGTTTTAATTTTTGTTTCTTTTCTGGCAGGAATTGCTGAAGAAGCCAACTAAAAATTGCCGGAATGACTCCCCTAAGGATGGGCACTGCTTTCTGGCTAAGCACAAGAGTGGCACCCATGCCCAATCACAACATATCAACAGTCACAGGGGATGTGTTTGACCCATGGTGGTTATAGAGACAACACCAGAGGTATCCATGGAAAAGTTGAGATGTCTGAGGAACCAGCATTGGCTGAGGCAAAATACCAGCCTGCTATGATGGCAAAGCTTTTCTTTTCATGGCTGGAAGAAGGTACAACCAAAGGACCGGCTGTCACATGGTCAAGACAAAAAGGTGCACAATTCCCAGGGAAGTTAAGCAGCAATACTTGGAAAAATTTGAAAGAAGTTAAAAACTAACTTTTTCTATCAAAAAAAGAAGTTATGTCTTACCATAACGTTACATCTGTGTTGTAGATTTTTATTCATTCATTACTGATAGGACTTTGGTTCCATCCTTGGAACCGTCACGGCTGTTACCAAGCTCGCGCCAGTCAAAAACTCTCAGCTAAGACCTACCCATAATGCCCCTCTCACAGTCTCTTAGATCGAGTTTGCCCGCCCCTATATTATAGAGCTAATAAAAAAGACAGTAGGAGGCTCTGTCTGAGAAAATACCTTAACTAGGAAATCCTAAAATCCACCAGGAGTCCAGGCAGGGGGAAGGAGGGCGGGAAGTAATGAATGAATAAAGATCTACAACACAGATGGAACATTATATGTTAAGACATAACTTTTTTATCTGATGCTGTAAATCTTTATTCATTCCTTACTGACAGGACCGAGTCCCCAGTTACTTGAGTCCTGGGTGGCCCTAAGGAAGGGTATTCCTGAGCACCATAGAACCAAAGATGCTCATCCCCTGGAGACCACATGTAATTTGTAATGAGTGATAAAGGTATAAGGTCTTGCCCAAGTGGCTGCTGCACAGATATTATCCACAGAGGCTCTGGAATGAAAAGCCATAGACGTAGCCATCGATCTAGCCGAATGAGCCTTTACTCTGGAAGGTAAAGACAGTTTATTCTGATGGTAGATAAAGGTAATGACGTTTCTAAGCCAGGAAGATAGAGTCACTTTGGAGACAGGTTTACCCAGTCTGGGTCCCGCAAAGGCCACAAACAACTGATCCATTTTTCTGAAAGATTTAGTTCTGTCCAAGTGAAAGCGAAGTTGCCTATGAATATCAAGGGTATGCAAAAGATATTCCCTTCTATTTGAATGTTGAGGAAAAAAAAACAGGTCAATAGACTGGTTAATTGAAAACCCAGAAATGACCTTGGGCAAGAAGGATGGGTCAGTTCGTAGGGACACTCTTTCCCTGTGGAAAATCAAGTAAGGTCTCAACACTCAAGGCCTGCAACTCAGATACTCTTCTCGCTGAGGTAAGGGCTACTAGAAGTACAGTCTTCCAAGACAAAAATTTCATATCACATGAATTAGAAGGTTTGAAAGGAGGGCTTGTTAATGACTAAAGCACCAAAGTCACATCCCAATGCTCTATGGGGGGCGTGACAGGAGGTTTAACATGTAATATTACTTTCAAGAAGGTTTTCCACAGACGGTGTGACATAACAGAAGAATTATCAAATCCATTGTGAAAACTTGCGATAGTTGCTAAATGTACAGTAATTGTCGATGCTGAAGCTCCTGCATGTAGAAGGGTACTCAGGTACTGTAGGATCTTCTGAATAGGCATAGAATAAGGATCTATGTTATGATCTTTGGCCCATTAGGAGAACCAAGCCCACTTACTAGAATACATTTTTCTGGTGGAAGGTTTGTGTGAAGCCAGAAGAATCTCACGGACAGGAGACGAAATATCAGGTAGCCTGGCAATCATCAAAAGGGGAGAAACCAAGCTGTGAGCTTGAGGCTGAGGAGATTGGGGTGAATCAGTCCCTGATGGTGAGATAGCAGACTCTGGGATTGATCCAGGATCCACGGACTGTGAATCAGATGAGGCCATAGGAAAGGGGACCAGACTTGACAGGGCCAATAAGGGGCAGTGAGGATCATTTTGCTTCTCAACCTTTGAGCCTTCTGGAGGAATTTTGGGATGAGAGGAAATGGGGGAAAGGCATACAGCAGACCCAGGGGCCAATCGTGTGTCAGAGCATCCCTCGGTGACTCCCCCGAGGGGGGATCAGGACAAAGCAGTTTCTGCATTTGTTGTTTAGAGGGGAAGCAAACAGGTCGCAGCAAGGCCTGCCCAACGGCTGAAGACCTGATCTGCTATTATAGGACTGAGGGACCACTTGTGAGGCATCAGGATGATCCTGCTCAGATTGTCCGCAATAAGGTTGGAACTCCCAGGAATGTGCATTGCTATAAGAAAGTGGCTGGAAGCTATTACCCAGTGCCAAATTCTCATGGCTTCCTGGCACAGGGGGTAAGACCTGGTTCCTCCTTATTTGTTGATATACCAGATGAACTGACATGTTGTCCGACTGAATTGCAATGGTCCCGGAAGGGAGGGATGTATGGAACCCTTGAAACGCTAAGAGAACTGCCCTCAATTCCAGGACATTTATGTGCAAATTGGCTTCCATAGGGGACCAGACACCATGCATCAGTCTCATTTAGGCCCTTCTGGAGGATCTCCATGTCGGCCGGAGACTCTATTATAGCATCCAGTTTGCAGTCGTCCGCAAACTTAGTCAGCCACAGCCCTTCCGTGCTTGCCTGTACTTCTGAGAAGTATATGCCAAACAGGAGGGACCCCAGGACAGAGCCCTGAGGCACACCACTCGTTACTGGTCTGGATTCGGACATAGATCCCGCTAATCTTACTTTATGGGATCTGTGTGACAGCCAGTTTGCGATCCATCTTGTGACGTAAGGGTTTATGCCCAGGATGGTGAGCTTATCAATAATACCTGAATGGGGAATGGTGTCAAATGCTTTAGCAAGGTCAAGGTAAGCCGTGTGTACCTCCTTTCCATTACCTATAGCCTGAGTAACTGTCTCAAAGAAATCCACCAGGTTCAGGAGGCATGATCTGCCCTTGACGAAGTCGAACTGTGTGAGGTCCAGCGACTGGAGGTTCCCAATCTCTCCATTTATGAGTTCCATAATGATTTGCTCCATAGCCTTACAGATCAGACTGGTCAGGCTTATTGGTCGGTAGTTCCCAGGGTTAGTTGTGGCCCCACCCTTGTGTAGCGGGACCACCGTTGCCGTGCGCCATTCTATGGGCACATATCCTGTGGAGAGGCTGAGACTGAACAGGGTATTAAGATGCGGGGTTAATTCCTTTTGGAGCTCATGTATGACACAGCCTGGGACACCATCTGGTCCCATGGAGGCAGTGTTTTTAGCTTTAGATAGAGCCTTGTTAACCAACGTATCAGTAATAATTGGACTTAAACAATCCCCTGGAATGGTAATAGGCCCTGTAGGTAGTGGGGGGGGGGGGGGGTTTGCACTGAACCTGTCAGCCAAGATGTTGGTAATGTCAGAAGGGTCAGTGTATTTTGTTCCATTTTGTACTAGCTCAGAACAGACCTGAGCGTTGCCATTTAGGTTTTTGACGTAGCCATAGAAGGCCTTATGGTTATCCTTGGCTACTTTCTTTTCAAAATTAGCTTTAGTTGACTTGATGAGGGCCCTCAATTTCTTACTAATGCTAATCAGGGATGATTTTTCTACTTGAGATATTGCCTTTTCTCCTCCTTTTTTTGTAAAGTTTGCTTACGGCCGGGGTCCACCAGACTGGTTTCTTCAAGGGAAGGTCTTGCGGCTCCGTGCTCAGGATCCTAGAGTAGGGGTTTGGGACAGCTGCATGCTACAGGGGGGGTTCTGGTGTCGATGCCATTGGTGCTGATTGCAAGCCTGTTGAGGCAAGGACCCTCTCCATCACCTGGAAAGCAGGCCAGCCCGAGGAGGGATGGGAGCCCGGAACAGAGAAGGACAATCTCGGAACTGGGGCCACACCCCGCCCTGAGGAGCCCACCTCCAGGTGAGGAGCTCCGAGAGGACTAGTAGCTGTCAGTGGAGTTGTGGCCATTGATGTTGCCGAACTAAGAACCACGGGGCCGACAGCCCAATCACTGCTCCAAGAGTGCACTGGTTCCAAGAGAGCCATTGCACCAAGAGTAATCGGTGCTGACAGGGGAACCTCCGCAGTCAGAGCCGAAACTGTATGCACCGGGGTAGTCATCAGTACCGAAGTCTCCGGGGCCTGGGAAGAGGCCGGAGGAGGATATACTGGTGAGTATGCCATGAAAGCTTCCGTTTCAAAGGGGACAGATGACTTAGCAAGGGTGGGTGGGCAACCCTCTAGCTGCCAGTAGCTGGTCCACAACCCTCACTACATCTTGTTCTAAAAGGCTCCTGGTGGATCTGTAGGAGGCTGCTGAAGAAGAGTCAGATCTTTCAAGAAAGGGGCTAAATTGGTGCCCAGAAAAAGGGTTGTAAGTTGAAGAATATCTGGTTCTGGGAAGGTGGTCAACCTTTGGAACCGACAGGGTCATTGTCTGTGGAGCCGTATAAGCTATCGGCACCGTGGCCGGGGATGGTGTCGATGCGGGTACGGTAGTTAAAGCCGGTGTCAAGACCAAGGATGGCACTGAGGATGATGGTGCCAAAGCTGGTACCGTAACAGAAGTCAAAATTAGAGGCGGCACCGAGGGAAAAGACATGGAGCCTGGTGCCGAGGTCGTCTGCGCCAAAGGCGCTGGAGAAGCTCAGTGTCGACTCAGTTCCAAAACAGATGGAGATGTACGAACAGAGTGACTCCGTTTCTCTTTATGTTTTTTAGTCTTAGGAGGTGGTGAGACCTCCGTCCCAGAGACAGCCTCCGAAAACGGAGTTTTCATCAAACCCTTCAAAATCAACTTGTTTTTATGCTCAGCCAAAGTGCGATTGCTGAAGCTGGAGCAGATATCACATGAAGCATTTATGTGGTCAACGCCAAAATAATAAATGCACCGAGCGTGACCGTCTGAGTTGGGCATCTTATGCCCGCACTTACTGCACTGCTTAAGTCCCAATTTGGCTTTTTCAGACATAATGACACACACCACACTAATCCAAGCAACAAGGTAAACAGTCAAAAAAAAAAAAACAGCAGCAGCAGAGTTAAAGAGAATAGTTTTTTTATATCCACATAGAAAGAAAGAGAAGAGTACCAACAATGGTACTTAGAAATACCACAAGTGGTAGGAAAGAGGGCCTACCAAACGTAGGAGAGAGGGACAGTACCAATGATGGTATAAAAGGAACTACCAAAGGTAGAGGGTAGGGGAATAGAACAAGTAGATGAGTCTATAGACGAAAGATGAAAATTAGCAAAAAACTGACTAAAAGGTAAGGTATTGATAGGAATTTACACAAAAACTCTACACTTAGCTTTGAGAGAGAAGGCTTGGCTCGTCTGACGAGGAATGTGGCAAACAAGATCTGAAGAGACTATGAGAGGGGCATTAAGGGTAGGTCTTAGCCGAGAGTTTTTGGCTGGCTTGAGCTTGGCAACGGCCGTGTCGGTTCTGAGGATGGAACCGAAATCCTATCAGTAAGGAATGAATAAAGATTTACAACATTAGATGTAATTATACAGCCCCCAAAAGTAAAATAAAACAACTTTCCAAAAGGAAAAAGTATAAAACAGCGTTTACCAACATTTTAACACAAAAGTAAAAAAGTGATGCTCCTGTAAAAGACACAAAACTCAGACAAATGCTTTTTTCCCAGCTTTATAATTCAAGTTTCAAAGAAAACAGTTCAAATTCTGATAATCAGTCAATAAAATGAATATAATAAATAAATAAATGTGGGAGCTTTTTTTTTTTCCTTGAAGGAAAGTTGTCTGCCCAGCAATGAAAAACTGCTGGTGACCATCAATCCTGGTAAGCTCGCAGAGGAGCACTGTCTTTGTTGGCAGGAAAACTCTGAAGGGTTTGGCGCACAAACCTGACTTCCTAATCAGCTCAACTTGAGCTGACTAACTGGGCATGTGGAAGGAGCCCTGAAGCTTTGAAAGGAGGACATATAATACATCCTTAGCAGTAAAGCAGAGTACCTCATTAAATCTTTTAAGCGCAACCTGGATAACTGGATGGGAAACAGAAAATACACCCCTGGGAATCCATCTGTGTCCCTGCTGAACAGTGGCATAGGGTGGTGACTTGTTGGAACATGGGCTAAATTCTTGGCTAGGCTTGTAAGAGCCTCAGGGTCAATAGCCTAGTAACTTCCTACGATCCTATATAACCATTATAGCTTATAATACTGTAGCAGTGATCTATATGAAGAACATCGAGGCATTTACTATTAAAGCCCTTTAATAAAACTGCAGTGGGTGCAGATACAGTTTAAACTGATTTTAGCAATAAAGAAAATGTTTGCTAAACATAGTGGAAAAAAATAATTATTAAATACTTACATTTTCAAATTCAACTTCTTTCAGGACTTCTTCATCTGGTGAAAGAACTGCAAAAAAATATTATGCACTGTTCAGCTTAATATCCAGAATTAAACATTAAATAGAAACACTGTGAATGGGTAACTGATAGCTTATGCATATTAAAATGCTTACAACATGAAGTAAAATTATTACGGTCCTTACAGTCAATATGAGACATTAATAATAGGGCAAACAAGTTTAAGGAAACAGGTGCAATACTGCTGATCATCCAAGCTTACAAGCTTAACACCTTAGCAAAAATCATGGAAAAATGTGTTCGCCAGCAACTTTTAAACCATTTAACTCAAAATAACACAATAGCTAAGTGCCAGCATGGTTTTAGGCCAGCACATAGCACCACTACTGCCTTGTTATCCTTTACAGATGTCATAAATAGAAATCGAAACAACAATAACCCCTCATCTGCACTCTTTATTGACCTCTCAAAAGCTTTTGACATGGTAAACCATACCCTTCTTATCAACATTCTTGAATCCTATTCCGTTGACTCTCTGGCTATTAAATGGTTCATGTCCTACCTAACCAATAGACAACAAGCAGTTCTCTGGGAAAATAATATATCATCCCTTCTACCAGTCTCCCTTGTAGTCCCTCAAGGGTCCATTCTAGGCCCACTTCTTTTTTCCCTTTTTATCAACGACCTCCATGTAGCAATCGGCCCACAAGCCACCTGCATTCAATATGCAGATGATTCAACATTAATATGCTCAGCTAGTTCCACATCTGAGCTACAGTCTCTGAATCAAAATGTTTTCAATACTGTTGAAACATGGTTTACAAAACGTTGCCTCCTTCTTAATGCTAAAAAAAAAACAAAGCTCCTTCTCTTTACACCCACTAGCAAGTCCCCCCTATAGATTTCTCTATCATCTCCAATAATCACACTACCATATACCCCGACTCTACCACCAAATTGTTAGGAATAACTATTGACAATAATCTTACGTTTGATATCCACATAAATAATACCATAAAAACTGTCATCAGAAAAATAGGCTCCTTATATCGAATCAAAAGTTTCCTAACTCCAATAGCCAGAACCAAAATTGCACACTATTTCAACACTGCTATATGCCTGTCCCATATACACTAACCTCAAAAAAAATAATCTTGTCAAACTAGCACATGCCTACAACAGCATCGCCAGATTTGCCACTGGCAATCCCTTTAGAACTCACCACTGTTTAAATCTAATGCAGCTAGGCTGGATTGAACTTGAAAACCATCTGAATATCTCCCAACTAACCATTGCCCATAAGATATTTTATCAACCTAATAGCACTCCTGTACTATCCAATCTCATAATTTCCTATAAAAATCTAAACTCCCTACGCTCTTCTAGTAAACTTCTAGCTAACATAACCAAGACTAACAACACAGCTGGTGATTCCCTGTTTTCTAATGCAGTGGGAAAAAACTGGAACCTACTCCCCAACGATCTTACATCACTTACTTCCTTGCCTCTCTTTAAACAAAACCTCAAAAAACACCTTAAAACACACTGGTTATGCCCCTGCAGTAACCCTGACTAACCTTCTGCTTTTTCTACCTTATAACCCTGCTTTTACTAACTTATAACCCTGACTAACCATCTGGTTTTGCTAATTTTTATTTCCACCTCTTTCTATATATTGCAAACACTTTGCATACTTTTTGAAGCAGAAATGAACTGGTGAACACAATGGAACAGACTGGACTTTGTACTGTTGTTAATCACAAAACACTCTTATTTTCATTATTTGTTCAGACCCTTTTCTCACTTTTTTTTGTGTAATTAATTTAGCACATAATATTTGTAACTTTATATTAATGTATATGTCATCTTTTATCTCCATTTTTTTATTTACTTCTTCTAGTATCTTTACTTAACTACTTTAATTTACTATGCATCAACCATGATTTGCATCACGTGTATTTTTATTTCAAATTTTATAATCAATTTGTCTACTACTGGTGCTTTTCTCCCCAGGCCTCTACTGAAAATGGAAATATATCCAGTTAGACTAGCCCGGTCAACAAATGTAAAATAAAAAATAAATAAAAATGAAAAAGATAATGTTTACATATTCTGTCATGAGCCCATATCTCTTTTTTTTTTTTTTTTTTTGTGCACATCACACTGCTTGCAAAATGCATTAACAATACACTGCTAACATGCTCCATCCCATAGCTCTGGGGTTTGAGTCCTTTCTATTTAGATAATGTGCAACCATCACTTAGCAGTAAGTGTTCCCAGGCTACTATTGAAAACAAGAATATGTGCTTACCGGACTAACATGGTTAAAAAAAAAAAAAAGTTATGTACTTACCATAATGTCCCATCTGAGTTGTTGCTTTGCATTTGTCTTCATTCTGAGGGACTCTGATCCGGTATGGATCCGACTCATCCGCATACTCCAGCATTGGATCCAAAGTCCAAGCTTCACCCCTACCCATAATGCCCCTCTCTCCCTCCTTCCCTCAGATCGAGTTTGTTGCAGAACAGCAGCATCCCAACCTAGACATCACACCTATAAACCTGGCACAACCCACAAAAGGCTCATGAAAAAGAAAGCTAGCCAGGATAGAGGGGCTATGACTCTTCCGTCTGGTCCACTACCCAGCCCACACAAGGCAGTGAGGCAGGGGGAAGAAGGCAGGGATGGCTGAAGACAAATGAAAAGCAACAACTCAGATGGAACATTATGGTAAGCACTTAACTTATTTATCTGAAGGTGATGTTTTTATTTGATCCTCAACCTGAGGGACAAAGTCCCCAGCTATCAATAAAGCCTGGGAGGTCCTCATGGAAGGATATTCCAGAGCATGGCTGAACCAAAGCATGTCCTGCTCCTGGAAAGAAGATCCAATTTATAATGGGAAATAAATGTATGCGATGATGTCCAGGTCAACGCAGAGCAGATATCATCGAGAGAAACTCTGGACCAAAAGGCTGCAGAAGCAGAGACAGATCTGGTGGAATGCACCCAAACATGCCCTAGTGGAGACAAACCTTTGACTCGGTAGGCCAAAGAAATGCATTCTGAAATCCAATGAGCAATTGTAACTTTAGAAATAGGCTTCCCCAAGTAAGGTTCAGAAAAGAAACAAAAAGCTGATCCGATTTACAGAAGGGTTTTGTTCAACGCAAATAGAAACACAGCTGCCTGTGCACATCTAGCAAGTGCAGTTTGTACTCCCCTTTGTTTTGGAAATTTGGAAAGAAAAAGTACAGTTGTGTGCACTTACCATAATTGTAGATGTTTGAGTGTATTCACTGTTGCAGTCATCACCTGTGGTTATCACTGCTGTGGTAGCCCTCGGCCAGCCCGAATACCAGAGTCAATGTTTTTCTGCGTTGGCTATTGTCGCTTGTAGTCTGACGTCAGTGCTATAAAGCAAGGCAGCTGATGCCATTAAATCATTTTTTTATTTTTTATTTATTTATCATTTGTTGACCGGGAAAGTCCAACTAGGTTCCACAGAGCCTGTTTTCAGTGGAGGCCCGGGGAGAAATGCTCCAGATGCATGTCTTTGGAATGTGGGAGGAAACCGGAGTACCCGGAGGAAACCCACGCAAACACAGGGAGAACATGCAAACTCCACACAGAAGGCACCCGAGCTGAGAATCGAACCGGAGAACCTCTTGCTGTGAGGTGACAATGTTAACCACTGCACCACTGTGCCGCCCTAACCGTTTTTCTTGCCCTAACCAGTCAGAAGCATAAGGAAATATGGTAAAGAGGTCCTGCTGGCTAAAAGCCACCGTGAGAAGCTTATGTCCCCCTAAGGAAAGAGGATATAAGGGGGAAGGAGGGAGGGAAACCAGGACTGCAACGGTAAATACACTTGAACATCTACATTTATGGTAAGTGTACACAACTGTACTATGTTCTTCGTGTTTCACTGTTGCAGTCATCACCTATGGGAGAATTTCCAAAGCTGAAGAAAGGGGTGGAAGGATTAGTTAGAGACCTAGGCAAGGGTCAGCATGCCCTGCAGAACTGCAGAGGCAAACCCTGCCCTAGCCTTAGAGAAAAGAGGTAGGTGGTAATGGTTTGTAAAGGTGAGGACAGAGGTCCAGGTGGCAGCTTCTAAGATGTCCCTGGTGGGAACTCCTCTGAGGAATGCTGCGGAAGTGGAGGCTGCCCTAGTGGAATGGGTATGAATAGACTTAGGGGGTGGTTTCCCATGTAGTCTGTAGTAGAAATGGATACAGTGTGATATCTATTTAGAAATGGTTTGCTTGGAAATGGGCTTCCCCTCTGCCCCTGAGGCAAAGCTGACAAAAAAGCTGGTCTGTTTTCCTGAAGGGTTTCGTACGGTCCAGGTAGTATCTGAGCTGTCTGTGCACGTCTAGTGAGTGCAGAAATCATTCTCCCTTGTTTGGAGGGTTAGGAAAGAAGGTAGGTAGATGTATGGCCTGGTTGAGGGTCACATCAGATACCAACTTGGGCATAAAGGAGAGGTTAGCCCTCAGGGAGACCCTGTCTGCATGGAAAATGATGAAGGGCTCCATGGCCATGAGTGCCTGGAGCTCTGAAACCCTTCTGGCTGAGGTGATAGCTAGTAGGAAAGCAGTCTTCCATGACAGATATCTCAATTCTGCTGAAGCAGCAGGTTCGAATGGTGGTAAGGTTGTTTTTCCTAAAACATAATTCAGGTCCCAGGCTGGCGTGGGTGGCCTTCTGGGAGGTCTGATATTAGAAGCCCCCCTGAGGAATTGTTTAATCAAAGTATGTGAGAAGAGGGGCTGGTCTGTATCGAAATGAGCTGAAATGGCTGAGGCATGCATTTTAATAGAAGAGAAGGAGAAGCCACTATTGAGTAACTCGGCTAGGTAGTCCAGGATAAGAAGGATGGAAGGTTGTGAGGTACTGCTCCCTCTGGACTGGCTTCAGGAGCAGAATCTTTTCCATTTCCATACATAAGATTTTCTGGTGCTGGGCCTTCTGGCCTCTGTGATAATGTCTGGGACCGGTTTGCTTAACGGGGGCCCCCTTGTTTGCTTTTAAAGTATTAGCCATGCAGAACGTTTGAGAGTCTGCAAGTCTGGGTGCAGCATTTCCCCTCCCACCTGGGTCAAGAGATATGAGATCAGGGGAAGCTGTAATGTCAGGCTGTGCAGTAAGGGGTACCAATGCTGTCTAGGCCAGTCTGGAGCAATGAGGATGGCCTTTGGTCTCTCCTCCCTTATCTTGATCAGTACCTTGGGAATAAGAGGCAGAGGAGGGAATGCATACACAAAAAGAGAGTTCCAGGGGAAGGTCAAGGCATCCACCTTACATGCTAGGTGGTGATACTCCCTGGTACAGAATTTTCTCAGCTGGTGGGTGAGGTGCAAAGCAAAGAGTTCCAACTCCGCAGTTCCCCACTCCTGAATGACTTGCAAAAAGATTTTTCTGTGGAGCTGCCATTCGTGGGGGTCCAGTAAGTTTCTGCTTAGGTGGTCTGCCAAGGTGTTGTTGATCCCTGGTAGGTATTGGGCAATTAGGTGTAATCCCATGGAGGAGGCTGTCAGCCAGAGGTTCATGGCTAGCCTGCACAGAGGGTAAGATTGGGTCCCTCCCTGTTTGTTGATATACCATATTATTGTGGTGTTGTCTGTTTTGATAAGGAGAACCCCTGGCCTGAGGTGGGGTTTGAAGGATGTCAGATCCTTTTGTACTGCCATCATTTCCTTCTGACTGATGTGTAAGGGAAGGTGCTGGGCATCCCAAAGACCTTGGGTGTGCCTGCCTGCTAGGTGAGCGCCCCAAGCAATGTATGAGGCACCGGTGGTGATGGTCTGCCCGGTAGGATGGAGAAAGAAGGGAAGACACTTGTTCTTGGCACAGGCCCCTGCCCACTAGAGAAACTCGGCCCTTATACAGGGGATCAGAGGAAGAGAGGTCTCTAGAGGCTGTGAGTGCTGACACCAAAGGTTCTTTAGATACCACTGAAGTTTCCTTATGTGAAGCTTGGCCAGAGGAATTAGAAGGATGCAAGATTCCATGTACCCCAAGGCTTGCAGGAAGCAGTGAGGTGACTTCTGGAAGCCAGCTGGGTAAAGTAGAGAGGCAGGAAGCTCTTCTTTTCTGGGGATAGGAAAGCCATTTGGGATGCTGTGTCCAGCAGTGCTCCCAAGAAAATGATCTTCCTGGAGGGTGTCTGCTTTGATTTCTTCTAGTTGATGGTGAACCCTAAGGAAGTTAGGAGGGTTTTGACAAAGAGAAGGTCTTGGAGAAGCTTTTCTTTGCACTCTGTCTGAATGAGGCAGTTGTCCAGATAAAGGTAAATCTGTATATTTCTCTGTCTGCAAAATGCTATAGACGGGGCTAAGCATTTGGTGAATACTCTGGGTGCAGTACATAAGCCAAACGGCAGCATAGAGAACTGAAAGTGCTGTGAGCCTGCTCTGAAGCGCAGGAATTTCCTGCAGGATTCCCTTATGGAGATGTGGTGGTAGGCATCTTTTAGGTCTAGGGTCACTAGCCAGACATTTTTTGTCAGCATAGGCAGCAGCTGCTGCAAAGTTAACGTTTTGAATTTGGGGACCACCAGGGAGGTGTTTAGAATGGATAGATCCAGGATGGGGTGCCAACTGCCCTATTTTCTGGGAACAAGGAATATCCTGAAATAAAATCCTTTGCCTGTTTGATCTGAGGGGACAGGTTCTACTGCCCCCTGGGATATGACAGTTTGGACCTGTTTCAGTGCCTCTGCCCAGTGATTTGGAGTTAAGTCTGGGTTCCCTCTTGGAACTGGGAGTTCGTTGAAAGAGGATTTGTATCCCTGAAAAATTGTCTTTAAGACCCATTGGTCCTTTGTTACAGAGAGCCAATTCCCTTTGCAAAGGGACAGCCCTCCTACTAGCTTTTGATGAGGGAAAGGAGGGCAGAGGGAGTCATTGAGAGTTTTTGCCATAGAAGGATGGCTTAGAACTTTGTGGCGGAATTGGTCCACTGTTTGGTTCTCTGCTGCCCCTGGGAAAGGGGCCTGGGTGGTCTGTCCCTGTGGGGCTTACCTTGGCCCTGTCTGCTAGGTGCAGGGAAGGACCAGTGTTGAGGGAAAGTTCCTACTGAACCTGAAAGAAATCTTTTACTGTTTGATTAGATTTTGCTTCGTCTTCCATCTTTTTAAGCACCTCTTGTGCTTTTACTCCAAACAAGCAGTCCTTATCCAGAGGTGCATCAATTAATTTAGACTTGACATGATCAGGGAGAGGTTGTTCCTTCAACAATGCATGTCTCCTAATGACAGATCCTGACACTGCTGCCCTGACTGAGGCTTCTAGGGCATGATATCCACAGTGTAAAGATTGTTTGGCCACTTGACAAGTAGAGTGCAGTAAATCTGCTAACTCTTTCGAATTGGCACAGTCAGGAAAGGTTGAAATCTTTTGTTTTAATAGTTCCAAAGTGTGCTATTGAGATTTTAACATATGGAACTGACAGTTGAGTGCTATGATAGCTAAGATTGCAAAGGCATACACTTTTTTACCCCATCTATCCAGAGCTCGGGAATCCTTGTCAGAAGGAATATGATTCTTGGCAGAACTAGTCTGAGCTCTTTTAGGTCCCTGTGTAATGACCTCTCAAGATTTCTGTACATGTATTTGTGAGAATCCGGTACTCTATAAAACCTGTCAGGTTTACTGGGAGCAGGTGGGAGGGAGTCATGGATTCATGGAAAACATCATCCATCACTTCTAAAATAGGGGGGATGGCCAGGGGTCTGAGCTGGGGCAGGTCTAGAAACTCTTAGTCTTCTCTTAGACTGGGGGAAATCCTGAGATTCCCATTGGAAATGTTCAATGAGGGTGTGAAGGGTTTGCTCAAATGAAAGCTCTTCTGGTGGGGAGGCAGAATGAAGGATTCCTCTGCATCTGTATCCTCATAAGTAGTCAGAGGTTGTTGTTCCTCTTCAAAATCTAAATAGTCAGATTCCTCAGAATCCTGTTCTGTCGTAATTTCAGGAAAAGGGTGTCTTTTCCTTTTAGAAGCTGTGGCCTGACTACCCCTGATAAGGGAGATGAGATCCTCTGCCATTTTAAGCATTTGTGCTTGGGGTGGTGAAACAGGGGCAAGATGGTAGCTAGAGGCAGATTTTCTAGGAGTGGCCTGGCTTCTAGACCTAAGAGTATTCATAGGTCTGAGAGAAACAGTAGTCGGATGAGAAGACGTAGTTTTTTGTCAGGATTTGGTAGTGTGAAAGGCCTCCCTGGAAGCCGGTGCTTGCGTTGCAGCTCTGGACCCAACCGAGGCAGAGACAGCCAAAGTTTTAGTTTTAGTTTCCAGTTTTAGTTTTGATACTTTTCTCATTGGGAATTACAACCTTTAGACGGTAGCAGCACATATTTTTCTTTATCTTGGTTCCTGTTTCTGTGCTGGCTACTTTCACACGATGGAAAGCACAGCTATAGAATTGGATTATAATCCTGACAATGCCTCTAGGAGTTCAAGGTGGAACAACATTGTAAAAATGCAGAATAATCCCTTGCCGGGCTTAGAGCTACATCATTTATCAACGCCGACTACTGCAGGTACTGTGGATAATTTGAGAGAGTTTAATGACTTGCTTAGAGAGCTGGAGAATGATTTGTACAAATTGCAAAGGTTATTATGGCAGAGAAGGCATATGGAGGCATGCCTTCATTTTCGTATTGTACCTAGAGGCATGAGAATTTTATGTATGCCTACTTATGGTAATAATCATCCCGAACTGTTGAAGAGATGGCAGAAATTAAATCTAGAATTAAGCTTTAATTATATAAAATTATTGATTGAATATTTCTCCCCTATTGAAGTGGAACTTACACAAAAAGTAGAGTCTCTGAATAGAGATTTACAACACCGCTTCAAGGGAGCGATGTTTGAGAAAAGAATTGACAGTGTTTATACTCAGGTCACATTATATAGTGACAGGTTACAGCAAGTCAAATATCGTAAGCTGCAACGTGATCACAAGGATTTTCTGCTTGGTCAGGTGTTTGTTTGGCCCAAATACAATCAACGTTCAGGGCAAACATCGGACAACAATGATGTTCCCCAAACTTTAGATAAAGAAAAGGCATATGTCTATGAACTTGATATAACAACAGAAACAGTCTCAACTGCTGTTTGCAATAAGGAAAGTAAAGGCTCACACAGTATTGACGTGATTACGTCATCAAATGAGCAACGTGATGATGTTGCATCCTCTGCTCTTCCCTGTAACCAAGAGGCCCTAATGGAGTCGAGAGACAGTGAAGGACCAGGGGCAAGACCGAAGGTATCATCTAGGAAGCCGGAAGATTTTTTTCCATTACCGCTGAAGTTCCGCGACAGAGAAAGGGACAGATCATACAGTCGTGGTCGTCAGAAACGCAAGTTTTCAGGGGACAACTTCGGCGTGAGACGAAGGTTACGAAGTTGAACCAGCTGGTCTACAATTTTTCACGACTTGAACTTACTACTGCTGACTATTCCCTTTTAAATAAGGGACTGTCTTTTATTCCTTCTCAGGCAAGTAAACTCAGCGAACTTTTAGTCGATCTCAGACTTTTTGGTCGCTCAGTGGCATTAAAGTTAATGCACGCTAACAATAAGAATAATAATGATAGTTCGATAGATCGTTTCAAACGTAAAAGTTCTTTTTGTCCACAAATACCAACTAATGTTGAATGTTATATTAATCTATGTGAGAATGATTTCTATGCATATTTTTCTAAACAAGGACCTAGATGCATGTACTTTAATTTAAGCCAAGAAGAGAGAAGCTCTTTGAGTAACCTAACTTCTAATAATGACATAGTAATAAAACCTGCTGATAAGGGGGGAGGGATAGTGGTAATGGATGATGTAGATTATGACCATGCAATGTTGACTTTGCTATGTGATATTAATACTTATGTAGAGATAGATGTTGGATCACTCATGAAAATCATTAACAAAGTATATGATGATATTTATGATCTATTGATGTGCAGGCAGGTCACCAAGAAGCTATATGATTTTTTTCTGGTTGAATTTCCCACAATACCTTGTATTAAGGGTCTTCCCAATATACATAAAGATGTTTTTCCCCTCCCCATGAGACCTATTGTAGCAGGTGAGGGTTGGGTGACTGAAAGGATATCACAATATCTAGAGCGCGTACTAGGACCTATTGTTCGCAACATTCCGAGCATCTTAAAAGATAGCTACCAGCTAATCCATGATATATCAACCATCAAGGATAAATTTAAAGATACTTCTTACTTAATGGCAACTTTAGATGTAAGGAATTTATTTACAGCAATCCCCAATGACTACGGCATAGAAGCAGTTAGGAGTATGCTATCAATAACAGAAGGGGTAACGAATGAACAAGAGTTATTGGTATGTACTTTATTGGATACCATCCTCAACAATAATGTGTTTATATATCGTGATAAACTTTATGCACAAAAGTGGGGGGTAGCAATGGGCACCCCTGTGCCAACTCTTCTGAATCTAGTGGTACATTATTGGGAGAGGGAGTTTTTATTTAGTAGCACATATTACCAACAAGTGCTACTATATAAAAGATTTGTTGATGACATACTACTATTTTGGAAAGGAACTGAGATGGATCTCTTAGAGTTTATCAGTTTCTTGGAGTCGACTACTGATTTTTTGAGATTTACCTCAGAAATCTCTGCAAGAGAAGTATGTTTCTTGGATGTTAAAATAACCAGGATGATGGATGGTGGTCTCTCCACGAGTCTATACAGAAAACCTTGTTGGAGGAACACACTTTTATGTTATAGTAGCATGCATCCTAGACATGTCTTTCCTAATGTGGTAAAAGGACAGTTTGTCAGAATATATAGGTTATGTAAAGAGAATTCTGACTTACAGAGACAGCTTGATGATCTACACACCCTGTTTTTAGACAGGTGGTATAATGATTCTATGATAAATAAAGTTAGATGTTCCATTATGGATAATATAAATGAGAATACTAAAATCACCATGAATTATGCAAATAATAGATCAGGAGGGAGTTATGATAATATAACCCCGTTTATTACGAGATACACTAATGAAAACAGGAAAGTGGTGGACATAATAAGCAAACATTGGAGTGTACTCACCATAGATGTTAAAACGTTGAATATAGTGGGACATAAACCAAGATTCAACTATAGAAATAGTAAGAATTTAAAAAGGCTATTATGTAAGGAACACACAAAAGATAGAATCAATAGATTAAGTATAAATAAAATGGGTACCTTTTGCTGTATGAGATGTAACATGTGTAGATATATAACATTCGAACAACATTTTGTTCACCCTACCATGATGTTTGAGTTTAAACCCAAGTTTTATGCTACATGGAATAGTAAGAATCTAATTTACTTAGCTACATGCACAAAATGTACAGGGTTTTATGTGGGCATGACAGCGAGGAGGTTAAAAGACAGAATATATAATCATATATACGGTATCAGGAAAATGAACAACCAGAACGCGTTGGCCGGACATGTTGGTTTAAATGTAGGTCATACTTTTAGGTTCAGGGTGGTACAGCTGATATTGCAGAATAAACGAGGGGGCAGTAACCTGAATCACTTAGAATCAGTTGAGCTTGAAGGGATCTTTAGAATGAGAGCACATGTAGAACCAGGGCTCAACCAGTCTATTAGCATTAAACCAATATTGGATGCACGTATTTAGATGTATTTTTGGATTCAACCATATGTGTGTATATATATATATATATATATATATATATATATATGTATATGTATCTATATTGTATTTTTATACTACATACTATATATATTATTAATATTCCCTCCATTAATGTTTTAAGAGGTGATGAATTATAAGTACTGGACATGCTTAACGACCCAAACTTATACCCTGGGTAGATGTACATTAGTACACGCATTTTAGTAAATAGTGTTTTGATATATTTTATATATTTTTACATCGGATAGTGTAATATGATGTTGCAAATTGTGTTTTGTTTAAATTATTAATTTTTAGTTAGTCAATTATTACTTTTATACTACTTATCACATTGTATATTTTGTATTCAGGATACACATACACACATTTTATTATATATGATTCACTTTATATCTAGCTTTCAACCAGGAGCTGGTTGCCTTAAAATATTGCTTGCTCAATCAATCAATTATTGAATTCAACTATTGTATCCATTATTCAATTATTTGCTTGTGCAGTTAGTACTTAAGAACTGTTTAAAAATGTGTTTGTGAAATCTGAAGAAGCATGCCTGTGTAGTATGTGAAAGCGCTTATTTTATCTCACTTTGTTTTACTTCGACATTAAATACTGGTTTTATAACATCGTGGTGGTTGTGTCCAGTTTTAGTTTTGATACTTTTCTCATTGGGAACTACAACCTTTAGACGGTAGCAGCACTTATTTTTCTTTAAAAAGATCTTATTAGCTACTGAAGGACTCAGAGACCACTCATAAGGCATCAAAATAGAACGTCTCAGTCTGTCTGCCAGAATTTTGGACTTTCCCGGAATGTGTGTTGCCACCAGAAAATGGCCAGTGGGGAACACCAGCTCCCACAATCTCATGGCTTCATGGCAAAAGGGATAAGATCTGCCCCCCCCCCCCCCATTTATTGATGTACCAGACTACTGACATATTGTACGTTTGTAAGGCAATAGTCCCTAGAGGAAGAAAGGCATGGGGAGCTTGCAGCTACAAAAGGACCGCCCTCATCTCCAGGACACTGATATGCAGATTGGTCTCCAGAGAGGACCACATGCCTTGGACCATCCTTCCCATGCAATCCCCCACCCCACCATAGCAGGGAAGTGTCCGTGGACACAGTGATCATGGAGGAGAGAAAAACAGCCGACCCTGAAGGAGGTCCAGGAACTGTGCCACCAGAGAAGACCGTCCCTACAAACATGAGACAGTCAAACAGGATGTGATAAGGGAAGGTCCAGCAAGGACCACTGAACTAGTAGGGTCCATTGCAGAACACCCATATGGAGTTGTGTGGTTGGGATGAGAGTGATCGCGGCCGCCATGGATGCCAATGTCCAAAGAACTAAACATGCTGGGGGAAGGTGGGCCTGAAGAATGTAAAGCACATGATGTTGGAGCAATAACAGTCTGTCCAGAGGTAGAAACACCTTGCCCTGAGTAGTACCTAGCTGAGTATCTAAGAAATACTGTACCTGCACTGGTGCCAATTGAGATCTGTTGGGGTTTAGGGTAATACCTAGGTACTGAGCAACCTGAAGGAGATGATCCCAGGCCTGAATCAGCCGATGTCTGCAGGAAGCGGAAAGGAGCCCATCATCCAGGTAGGGAAAGACCTGAAAACCCTGCAGCCACAGGTGAGCTGCCACTACTGCCATCACTTTGGTGAACACCCGGGGGTGGTGGTGAGAACAAAAGGTGAGCGCTCTGAACTAAAAATGATTGGCTCCGGCTCCTAGCTGGACATGGAGGAACTTCCGAGAATGTCTGACCATCTTGATATGGTAGTACGCGTCCTGGAGGTCTTAAGTCCCCCACTTTCTTTGGGACCCAAAAGAACCTGGAATAAATGCTTGATCCAGACTGGTCTGGGGGGACGGGTTGGATGACTAGTTTTGCGAGCAGCCTGGCAACATCGACAGCTGCCTCCTCCCACTGACCGGGTGGCACGGCTGGGAGGTGTCTGGGAGGACTGGAGGGATGGAAAAAGGGAATCAAGTAACCTCTGGATATTAACTGCAGAACCTGACAATTGTTTGTAATTGATTCCCAGGTTGTTGGGTGCACAGATAGTCACCCCCCCCCCAACTGCCTCTGGAGATGAGCAGTCGGGGAAACCCCTCAGGGCTGCTGGAAGGGTCTGTCCTGGAAGGTGTCCCCAAACACTTGGTTTTTTGGACCCCCTCTGGCATGAGAGTGCCGTCTATCATATTCTCCTCTGCTCCTGGGGGAAGGTGAATCCTGAGCATATTGGGAAGAACCCAGAGACTTCCAAAACCACATCTTCTTCACCCCGCTCTGATTCCTAGAAAAGGATCGTTGTGGGGGGGAGAAGCAGATCCTGATGGCAGACAAGGTCTTCCCATCCTTCTTGCTCTGGATTAATGTATCACGAACAGTTTTTCCAAACAAGGTGGAACCGTCGTAGGGGGCATTTGTGAAAGATGCCTTAAAGGGCTCTGAAAAGACGCAAAGCCAGAGCCAGTTAAGCTGCCTAATGGCCATGCCTGTTCCCGCAGCCCTGGAGCACCCTCAGTAATGTGTGAGAGAAGCCTCATGGACATATTTGAGATGGAAGTAAGGGTGGCCATGCAGGAGGAAAAAAACTTTCTTCTACTCTGCCGACACAGACCATGGGACAGACTCAGTGAACTCCATGACCAGGTCCGTCTGCAGTCTGATTACATGTGCCAAATAATTCAGCACACGTAATGCAAAGGTGGCTGATGCGTAGGTCCACATCCCAAAACAATCCATCGCCCAAAACTCCCTGTCTGGAGGGTGGACAGAGGAGCTCTCCTGAGTCAGCTCCTTTATGGTGGCTGCCGCAACCACCATGGCATTGAAGGGCGTCCCCCTGGATCAGTGAGCCCTGTCAGAAGGGGCAATAAGCACTTTGTCCAGGTGTCTGGGGATGAGCTCAACGATGTCTGGTTCTTCCATGCCCTAAATGAGATTCACGGGGGGGTGGTCTGGGGGGGACACCCAGGAAGGAGAAGGTCCTTTGCCAAACACCTTCAGAAATAACAACTTGTCCGGTTTGTCTTGAGGGTAGACCACCCACCACAATGACGAAGAATCTCCATGATGTCTCCAAAGGAGACATCCTCTGGGGGAGATCGGGGGGGGGACCTTCCACTTCCTCCAAGTCTGTATCATTGGTGAGTGACTCCATCGGGGAGTTTAAGTGCCTCCTCTTACACGTATGCATCCTCAGGGGGCAAATTCTGGGGAGGACACGGAAGCCTCTGGGAGTTCCCATATGGAAAACCCCTGCAGCAAACTGACAACAGGCTGTCCCTGAGGGGGCAGGATGGCAGACTCTGGCCCAGAAAGACAGGGACCCAGGACAGACTAAGAGGACGAGAGTGTTAAGGTTCTCGAAGGAGCTGAGTGAACCCTCTCCACCACCTTGAATGCCAAAGGTGAGCGGATCCCCAAAGTCAGAACAGCCAAAGCAGAGGCCATATCCACTGCCCTATGTACTGAAAAGGGAGCCAAAGCCTAGGCTCCGACAGGAAGGGACAATCATAAAGCCTCGAAGTTGATGTCATCCCCGCAGATCCGGCACCAAGGCTACAGCAACGAGAGAGTCAGCTCCACAAACTTTGTAGCCGAACCACTCAGGTTAACAGTCGGAGTCGAGGTATCAGGGACCATAGGCGCCAATCCCTCGACACTTGGGAACCTCGGACCAAAGAACTCTTACACCGGGGGTCGGATCGGAAAAGGAGCGATAGGGGGAAAAACAGACTGCATGCTCCCGGCCCCAGAGGGGGATGGAGCAGGCAAGACTCCCGGCTGAATCTGGGCCTGAAGGAACTTCCGCAGTATCCTGTCTACCACTGTTTCAGACAGACTCCGAGTGGAGTGAATCGAACAGGCTAGTGACCCAAGCTTGGAAAGCCGCTGGGGGGATTTAGGGCCTGGGGCAGAGCCTGAGAGGTGTCCGGATATGGGGAAAAGCAAGGCAACTGGAGACGAGGAGTACTCTGGCTTGATCCGGGCGAGACTTACCTGGCAGTTTGGCTGAGGGCGAGCGGTCAGGGGACCGTTTCTCTGACAGATCCCACTCTTTAGAGTGGGTCTTCTCTCCATCCCCGGACTTCTTGGTGGGAGGTTGAGTCCCAGAAGCCGGGGAGGAAGAAGAGGCCTCTGCAGGAGGGGGAAGAAAGCCCTTCAGTATAAGTTTGTTCCACCTGTCAATCAAAGTGCAGGTAATGAAGCCCGCACAGATCGAACAGGAGGTGTCTAAATGGGGGACACCCAAGCAGACAATGCACAGAATGTGGGCATCAGACGGAGGGAGCTTATGCCCTCACTCTGCACACTTCCTGAAGCCAGGTTTAGGGGTCTCGGCCATGGCCAGGAAGACAACTTGCGAGTGCGCTCGTGCACGCACACACACACACACACACACACACACACACACACACACACACACACACACACACACACACAAAGAAGGAAAGGGAAAGAGAAGAACATTTTTTTTATTTTTTAAACACCAATGCCGAGCGTAAAGGGGACAGGGTAGGGTTAGAAGAGACAAGACTAGTAAAGAAGAGAAAAATAGAGAGGAAACCCCCCCCCCCCAAAACACACTTACAACAAGCACAGCTTGCAGCAAAGGAGAAATGCTGCTGGTCAAAACAAGCACTCAACTCTCCTTGTTAATAAGGATAAATTAATAGTAGTCACTAAACAGCCTATAATTGCAAAGTACCTTGCTAAGGTAAGGGAAAACAGCTCCTGTACTTTACAAAAAAAAAAAAAAAAAGCACCAAAACAGGCATGTCAAAGGGTCAGCTTCCAGTGATTTCTCCTGTCCACCTGGTGAATCTGGGCATACTGGGGCAATGCAGCAATTGCCTCATGTACACAGACAACCCACTCCTCCTACCACCCAACACTACAACCTGTGAGAGATGCACTTACATAGCCAAAATGGAAGCAAAGCTCTCTCCACCCAAGATTGTGCTAGACAGTCAAGAGGAGAAGGTTAACACCCACACTACACCTCAAACAACACATAGCCCTTCTAAACCCACACCACCAACACCCACATATAGCAACACTAAATCCACATACGCAGTGGCCCTCAACTGTGACCTGCCCAAGCAACAAGGACCTCTGAAGCTGACGCAAACAAACACCAATGACAACCAAAGTGTCACATACTTCACAACACCAGTGTGCCACCCAGCAAGACAAGACAACGTACTAACACTTTAGTCATAGGTGACTCTATAATCCGGCACACTGATGTCCCACTCACCAGGTTGAACAAGGAGAAAATTACAGTCAGCTGCCTGTCGGGTGCCAGGATCCACCACATAATGCATGCACTCAAGTCACTCCACAATAAGTACAAATATGACTCTGTCATTCTCCATGTTGGAGTGAATGACTTGAGACGTACCTCACTGGACTACATGAAAAGAGATATGGAAGAGCTGTCAGATCATGTCGCCCAGGCAGGTATGACCCTAGCCCTGAGTAGCATCCTGCCTTCGCCCAGAATGATACCACAATATAAGGACAAAATGACTGACTTCAACAATTGGCTAAGCTTCTGGTGTCATTCAAAGGAGATCCAGTATCTATCTGCCAGGGACGACATGATCAACAGACCACGATGCTTTGCCAGAGATGGTCTGCACCTGTTGCCCCTGGGATTCAGGTTACTAGCGAAGGCTCTTGCCACCCCTATAGTGCCTTTTTTTAGGCAAAGTTCAAAGGACAAAACCACCACAGTAACAGGTACAAGCATGCAAAATCTGAAGGTAATGCTACTCAATGCTAGAAGTCTAAACCTCAAAATGCACTCTCTCGAGGCACTCCTAAAAATGGAGAACATCGATATCTGTGCAGTAACTGAGACCTGGTGCAAGGTTCCAGAGAGCACCCCTTCAACACCAGGCTACAACTCTTACCACACTTTTCGGCCACCAAACCAGGACCAAACACTAAAGGTGGAGGAGTGTCAATATTCACCAAGGATATTCACACCACCAGGTTAGGTGTCCAACACAATGCGTCTGAAATTCTCCAGGTGCAACTAATATTAGGTAAGACTGCAATCCAAATTGTAGCTTGCTATAGATCCCCCACCATACCCCAAGATTCTCACTACACCTTTCTAAACATACTGGAAAATATTAAGATAGAACCAAACACCCTAATACTGGGTGATTTTAACTACCCTGCCATTAACTGGGAAAACTACTCATGTACCAACAACTTTGCCCAACGGTTCTTGGAATTCATAAATTGCAACGCCCTGGATCAACTAATCCATAGTCCCACCAGGGGCTCCAATACCCTAGACCTGGTCATTACCAACATGGGAAATCGATGCTCCACACCTATGGTCACCCCCTCGTTAGTCAGGTCTGACCATAAGCTAATCACCCTTAACATCCACATCCCATCCCCACCCCCCAGTAAGGAAACCTCCATAAACAACTTCTCCAAAGCCAACTTCATGCTGCTCAAGTCAGAAGTGACAAACTTCATGACACCCATGCAGATGGGAACTGAAAGTTCAATTGCTGAATCCTACACTAAGGCAATGCACGAGCACATCCACTCATGCATGAATTGTGACATCTCAAATAGAACCGATGCTCTCATCCAAAAAAAAGGAAGCCAATCTGGTGGTCCCCTGCCATAAACAAACTTTACAACAAAAGGACGAAACTGTTGCAGAAAAGAGGAAAATCCCAGGATGCAAAAAACTCCCTTACCAGCCTCAGTAAGAAACTGAGATCCCTCATAAAATCCTCCAAAGCTAGTTACGAAAATAAAATTGCCAAAGATTCCAAAGAATCCCACAAGGCATTCTATAATTATGTCAAGAATCTAAATGGCAATGCTCAGATCTGCTCTGAGCTAAAACAGAATGACATTAAATACACTGATCCCAAGGATATTGCCAATATCCTGGCAGATCGATTCAGTACCAACTTCACCCCCCCCCCTCACCCCGTAAATGGCCCATCTCATTACTGGAAGATTGCCAAATTCCGGTAATAAACGCACTCTCCAAAGCTAAGAATACAGCATCCATGGGACCAGATGACATCCCGGGCTGTGTACTCCATGAACTACAATATGAACTGGCACATCACCTAAGTGTCATGTTTAATCATAGCCTCACCTCAGGTTTCATGCCCACTGAGTGGCGTAGAGCTACAGTTATCCCACTCCACAAGGGGGGATCCACCTTGGATCCCGGAAACTACCGTCCCATCAGTCTGACGAGCCTTATCTGCAAGGCCATGGAGCGTATTATCATGGAACTTATAAACAAAGACATTGGCAACCTTCAAACACTGGACCCCACTCAGTTTGGGTTCGTGAAGGGCCTATCTTGTCTCCTGAACCTGATTGACTTCTTCAAATCAGTCTCCAGAGCCATGGGCAAGGGTAAGGTGGTCCACACAGCCTATCTAGACCTTGCCAAGGCCTTTGACACCATCCCCCACTCTGGAATCATAGATAAACTTACTAAGCTGGGCATTAATCCCTACGTCACCCAATGGGTTGCTAACTGGCTTACTGACAGAGCCCACACTGTAAAAGTAGCCGACTCCAAATCCAGCTCCAGACAAGTGACAAGTGGAGTACCTCAGGGTTCAGTCCTGGGACCGCTCTTGTTTGGCATCTACTTCTCTGAAGTACAGGCCAACACTAAGGGACTCTGGCTAACAAAGTTCGCAGATGACTGCAAACTGGGAGCCATTATTGAATCCCCAAATGATGTGGATACTCTACAAAAGGGCCTTACAGAAACAGATGCTTGGTGCCAGAGCCATGGGCTCAAGCTCAATGCCAAGAAATGTATAGTTATCCCCGTTGGGAAAAAACATGTGCCCGTGAATTACCACATAGGTGGCAGTACACTAAACACCGAAAGTGTGATAAGAGACTTAGGGACACAGGCAGACAGTGGTCTCACCTTCGATAACCACATCGCCACAACAGTCAGGAGATCCTTCTATGTGGCACACCTCATCACTAAGGGCTTTTCATCCAGAAAAAAGGTGGTCATTGTCCCACTGTACTCATCCCTCATTAGACCCATTACAGAATACAATGCACCGTTTGGTATGTACCTCTCAAGACATCTGCAACAACTGGAAAGGCCGCAGAAATACCTCACTAAAAGAATCACAGGCCTAAAGCAAATGCCCTACGCTGACCGCCTTAAAAAACTCCAGCTATACTCTGTCGCATATCGTCTACTCAGAGGCAATCTCTGCTTAACAATACAAGGCCATGTCAAACCCAGAGCTGTTGGACATGCTACACTTAAAGAAATCCCAATCCGTCAGAGCCACACGCTCCAGGGATCTAAACCTTGTCAACACAATAAACAAAACATGCTGGAGGGATAGGTTCCTGACCCAGAGACTTCCCAGACTCTGGAATAGATTGCAAATACATGTCAAGCAGAGTGCCTCTTTGGCACTCTTCAGAAGGAACCTTGACGATTGGATGGGAGTAAGGAAATTCACCCCGGGGATCACGTCAGTCACCCTGCTAGACAGGGGTCCAGGGAAGTAAATAGTGTGGGAAGAAATAGCCAGGGAATTGTTATGGCTAGGCTTGTATAGGCCCTAGGGCTGATAGCCTAGTACCAACCTATGAAGCGGTAAATGAGATCTGGGGAGGAGGAAGAGCGGGGCGTTATGAGTAAAGGAGGAGCTTGAACTTTGGATCCGATGCTGGAATATGCAGCCGTGCCAGATCCGTACCGGATCCGAGTTCCTCGGGCTGAAGATCAAATGAAAACAACTTCAGCTATGACATCTGATCTAGGAAAATTTGGGCAGGACACTGAGAAACTACCCTATTTTCATGATAACTTCTATGGGATTGTTTACACTCACCTGAGGTACCACTAATTCAGTCATATGAAGTCTCAATTTAACATCTTACCCAAAGGATG
>NC_056729.1:1973615117-1973622617 GCF_019279795.1 Protopterus annectens | reverse complement strand
AATCTTTCAGCCGGCTTACCCGATGATGCAGAACAGCTGCTGCACTTTTCTGTTCTGTATATAGTATCTGCAATTGCTCTACTATATATAATTTCAAGAAAACTTGGCCCTAAGATAACAATTGGAATTTAATTTTCTAGAAATTATATATATTAAAGCAAATACAGATACTATATACAGCACTATAATAATCCTGAAGAATTGGCCTTCTAAAAGAACATTTTGGAATATAACAATCATGCCTTCATGAAGGATGAAACTAAACTTTGGACATTTTTGAGTGCATTATTTTCATGTTGTTGCTCTAGTTTCATAAAACAAGAATTTTATTCTATTGTGTAACTGTTAGCTTTCACAAGGATAGGAACCACACAACAACTAGACCACTGAGAAACTAAAAAACCCGGGCCATGTCAGTAGATATCATCTGATGCAACAATATAAAAGAAAGGTTCAAGGGGAGAATATCTGTGTGCAAACTAGACTGATGATCGGATAGACCATTTGTAGCCTAGCCACTAAAGAGCCACCAATTACCATCCTTCAAAATGAGTAAATTTAACTACTTGCTCTCCCTTTTTTTGTGAGGGACAGAGGGGCCAGACCTGGTGTGAATTTATGGTTTTACATCTACTTGTCAGTATTGTGTACAAGAAAGTCAGGGAGCTACTTTGCTGTTCCAGAGGAGAAGAATTCTTTCTCTTTATCTCGCAGTGGATGCTTATTTCTTCTAACTGGGTGTTCATGGTGTTATTTTTATGAATGTATAGGAGATGACACAGGAATGGATCATCTGCGACTTTACTTGTAAGGCAGATGACACACTCTAACAGTCTGTATGAAACTGAGAAATTAAATCATGCTTTAAGATGGGCTGCACAGTACATGGATGCCATGTCCTTGATCTTCCTGTGAAGAAGTACTGGGGATTTACAAGCTGAATCATATGTTTGGGGAGATGCATACCAAAAGGGAGACAGTATTCTTTTCTGAGTATGATAAGAGAGGAGTAGAGAGGGATAATAACTTCCCTCAATTTAGAAGAGATACCTCTGGTGATCTCTTGATATGATTCAAGAATAAGAGTCACAAGTCACTCACTCCCATCAGAAATTACTGAATGTATTGATTTGGCTAGGCTGCTTTAAGAGATTTGGCCTGTCAGCTCAGCGGCTCCTTGTTTCATCTCTAGTGATGGTCGGTGCTGTAAACTTGTAAGCATGTTACTGAGAAGCTCATTTGCCCATTGCACACAGAGGCATTTGTGCTTAGGTGGACATTTCTCGAGTACCTCAGCATAAGAAGGCTTGTTTGGTGGTTTGAGTCATTGGTGTATGAGGTGGGTTTAACTACTGACAACTTAGTAGATTCGAGCAATATGTCTGCTTGAAAGGATGGCCTTCAGCATTAGTAAGAGCTAACACCTCTCATGTAGATTCAACTGATGGTAGGAGCAAATGGCTGTGAGGCATTTCTTACACTGCCTCAGGGTACCTAATGCTATCAGGCTGGTGACTGTGATCTGATGTTTTCTAGGATATAATATGTATGGGATGCTCCAGATAATAGCATGGTTTAGAGTTTTCATGCTTTTTACCTTGTTACCTCAGTGAAGTTACAAATTAGGTATCAGATATTTAGATGGTTTACTAGAGTAAGTACAACAGCTTTATAACCACAGCAGCAGTATAAAACAACTTTAGAATGTATAGCAGAGTACCAGTCACAGAAGTATAGATAATGCAATAAAGGATCAACAGTCTGCCTAAAGTTGCCACAAAGCACATACCTCTCAAACTCTTAGTGCAAGATATATCTGGTTAAAGGCTAAATTAATGGGGGGAGGGGCAAAAATAGGGACATGATTTTAAATAGTGCTCTTACAAACTTAGAAAGAGCACAGAATAACAGGTTTTGTGTTCGCACACATTTTCTGAAGGGTATAAAGTAAAAAATGCAAATTCGAGTGATTATTTAGTGAGTTCAGTCCTCAGTGATTTGCCAAGGAACCACAAATTTGATGAGGAACAGACCAAAAATATGAGGTAAAAATCTGGACTGTTGAGAGGTATGCAAAAACAGCACAGAAATACAAACACATTAAAGCAGTAGTACAACATCTAAATATTTGAAACAAGTGCAACGAACATATCAGGAATTTATCTCAATTTCCACAATACATTAAGTACACAAACACAGTGAATGAACAGCAACCTGGCTCAGTTGCCACACCAACATCAACAGCTGGCAAAAACAGTGAAATGTTAACAGCAACTGGGTCAGGTGCCACAACAGCAGAGGTATGGGGCAGCGATCAGTATAAGTATCTAAGTGCAGTGGAATCAAGTGATAGTCTGCCTACAGAGAATCCAACAGTGATTTCTTTACAAATGCGTGACTGACAAGTCAGTAGCATACCATGAGGAACTCCCATGCTCAGTTGTGTGCTGCAGTGACTAGGTTTAGTACACAGGGATTCATATCAAAAAGGTATGCCATCAAAACATTGTCAATAAAGACATTTTCGTAGCCCTAGATGGTGAGAACAATTTTATGCATTTTGAATAGTTCTCAACAGTGTGTAATACACAGCACAACCAGGTGTTGTGGGATCTCTATTGTAGTCAAAGTCAGCAGCTTTGTTCAGACATGTTTGTAAGGTCACACTCAGGCAAAGCAGTTTGGTTCATAAAGACTACTCATTAAGCAGTGTAAGTGATGAAACAAGTAGCACACTTGCATTTAGTGCAGAAAGCTGTGGGTTCTATTCCAACACCAGGTAGATGCACTGCTGATAATGCTGTGAAGAATAAAGGTGTGGGCTGAACCATAAGGGGATCAACTACAGTCCTGACTGTGTCATCCTTTGGATGAGATATTAAACCAAGGTCCCGTCTGCCTGAGTCGGTGATAGCTGAAGTGGATGCAAAAAAATCCCATAACACACAAAAAAAAAAAAAAAATTTTTTTACTCATATATATATATATATATATATATATACATACACATTACATGTTAGTTACATTATTTGCATATTTTTACAAAACTCCATACATAATAACCGTCAATTTAAGCATTCTCCCCCACTCTTTTATCCAAAACCAAAACATTATTTTCTCCAGAATCTTTGACAAAGTCCATTTTCCATTGTATTTAATTTCATTTAGTCTTTTGTTCCATATAGTCCATGAAACCTTAACTATTACTTTGTCCATTTTCTTTACTTCTTCCTGTTTTCGTCTACCATAACAACCAAATTCTATTATGTCCATATTTATTTGCTCAAATTTTAAGGAACTTTTCACCCTATTATGTGTACTCGCTTATACCATATCCCATTATTTTTTAATTAGTACTCTATTGAGTCATAATTTACTGCATGCCCCTTTCTAAAACACCTGGCATAACTACATTATTTTCCTACTTCTCAGTGAACTGCAGTTTCCCATTGGTGTATAAATAATAAAAACAAACAGAAAGGTAACATTCAAACCAAAACGCTAGTCTACCCTATTTCTGTATTTGCTAATCTTATCACTGATTGTTTTCTGTTTGGCAACTAGTACTCCTCCTGGAAGGTGTAACCCGCTCAGTTTGCCCTTCGGGCTCACTCCGCTACCCTGTCCTGCCCAAAATTCCACCCGTACCCACTACCTGCACTTTTATACATCCCCTGACTCCTCCCCACCCAACACCTCTCCAATCACAATTCACCTAGCTAAACCCCACCCACCTATAGATCTACATCACCACAAGCATCCACCCCTCCTACAATGCTCTACATAACATCTCTCCCTATAACCCCATTTGCCCTACTAATCCCTCTCACTTCTCTTACCTATCTCACACTTTCTCCCAATCCTTGTCTTAACTCTCACACACACTCCATTACATCTTACCATCAACCTCACTTCCCATCCTACTCATCCATCTCACATGAACTCTACCTCTAACGCAGTCTATTTTTTCAAACCAAAATTGCTCCCAACCCAACCCACCCTGTACTCCCCTATTAAATGTGGTACCAGAAAATCACTACTCTCACACAACCCAAGCTACCCTAACCAACACACTGCGTCACTCGTCTAATCCACCACATCTCTCTCTCTCACTAGACGGCGACATCTACCCCAACCCAGGACCTATCTCTAACATCAGCCTCACCAAACTCTCCACTCAACCCACACACTCAAAGTCCATTCAACTCACAACACAATGCACAAAGGCTAAAAACAAAATCCCTAACCTCCATGCCTGGCTCTCCCATAACCACCCTGACATTACTGCTGTTTCTGAAACCTGGCTGAAAACCTATATAAAAGATAGAGAAATCCTACCACCAGGTTTCTCATTTGAAACAACAGAGCTCATAAAAAAGGAGGTGGAGTAGCAATAATCTATCCCTACTCCCATGCCATAATTCCCTACTCCAATAAAATACCAACCTTTGCCAATGCTGAAATTATAATAGGTTTACTAAAAATAAACAACCACAAGCCCATATGTATCAATGCCCTCTATATTTCCCTGGTGATAATATCAAAACTCTTGAATAAATCCTGTCCTGATTCTCCTCCAGTATAAAAAATGAAACCTATATACTCGGTGATACAAACATCAACTGGAACACTATTAACTTTGAAGCCCTGTCCCACACAATCAACCTGCACAACTTCTCCCAACTAATACAGTCTCCAACCAGACCAAATAAAGATGGTACCTCTGGTACCATCATTGCCTGGATCCTAACAACTCACCCAAACCTTATAACCAAAGCCGGAACATTACCTGATCCTCTCAGCGACCACCTACCAGCCTTCGCCGACTGTCTCCCATCTCCGCTGCATAAACAACACCACTACCATCCAAACCCGCAACCTCTCCTCTTTCAACCCTCTAACTTCCTCCGAATGGTTCCCCTCTAAATCCCTTCCTGTAGATGATGCTATTTCCTACTTTAAACACTCCTTCCTAACCTTTCTCAATCAGCAAGCCCTTCCTCGAATCAAACACATCAAAATCAATCCCTGCCCATGGTTACCAAAAGATACTAAACTAGCCTTGCACCAAAGGAACAAAAAATGGAAACAATATCAAAAACATAAAAACCCTAACATCCTCCTAGAGTATAAGCAACTACAAAACTCCACAAAAAAACCTAATAACTAAAGACCGCAAAGCCCACTACTCCAAATTCCAATCCTTGCACTCAACAAATCCCAAACAATTCTGGGACTCCATTTCATCCATGCTGCATCATGGCAACAAAGAAAACCCATGCCCAGACCCCAACCTCTCCAACCTTGAAAGAGCCAGCCAGTTCAACTCATTCTTCATAGACTGTATAGCTAAACTATCAGCCTCCTTCTCACACCCCTCCTCAACCACCACCCCATTCATCAACCTTCCTCCACATCCTTCTACCTCAAGCCCATCCCCACAAGCACTGTAAAAAGCCTTCTCCTCAAACTCAAACCCTGTCGCAATGCACCCGACAACCTTCCATCCACCTTCCTCAAACAATCTGCAGATAGCATTGCCTATCCCATTTCTATTCTTATAAATAGATCCATACAAGAATCATACGTCCCTTCTATCTGGTACCACACCTACATCACCCCCCTCCGCAAAGGTGGCAAAAATACTGATACCGCCAAATTCAGGCCTATTGCCATCCTTTAACCCCTTTCTAAAATACTAGAGAAAACAATACAAGCACAACTCATGGCACACCTAACACTAAACGATCTCCTCTCCCCTACCCAACACAGCTTCCGCCCTGGCCACAGCACCATGACTGCCCTTCTTTCCTTTCTTGAAACCATAAACCTTGAACGCAACTCAGGCAAGTTCATATCCACACTATTCCTAGATCTGTCAAAGGCCTCTGACACCATCTCACACATCCTACTTATATCCCAACTCTCCACCCTACACCTCTCTCCCACCACCATCGCCTGGTCTTCCAGCTACTTGTCCAACTGCCAACAAGCTGTCCAATGGAAAACTTCAACCTCCCCCATCCTTCCCACAACCACAGGTGTCCCACAAGGTTCTGTTCTTGGCCCTCTTCTCTTCAACCTATTCATTAACAACTTTCACCAATCCATCCCAGACTCATCTGTCATCCAATACGCAGATAACGCAACAATCATCTGCTCAGCTTTCTCTCCCTCTGAGGTCCTACAAAAAACCCAACTAGCTTTTCTAAAACAGAAACCTGGATGCAGTCTAACCATCTAGCACTAAATGCAAATAAGACCAAACAAATGTTTTTTTCCCTACCAAAAACTCCATCATTGACAAATCCACATTCACCATACAGAGACAAAACAACATTCTCCTTGAAATCATTCCCAACACCAAGCTTCTTGGCATCATTATTGATGAAGAACTAAAATTTGACACCCACATCCACTCCGCAATCAAGAAAACCCACCAAATGTTAGGTCTCCTCTACAGACACAATCGCTTCCTAAGCCCCTCTACCAGTCAAACTCTTGCATCCACCATCCTACTCCCCTCCCTTATGTATGGTGCCCCTCTTTTCACCAAACTCCATCTTGGCCTTCGGTCCAAACTTGAATCCTGGTAGCACAGGATCTCCAAATTTGCAACCAATTCAAAAAACTCATCCCACCACTGCCACTCCCTCCTCACCCTCAACTGGCTTGAACTACCCAACTACCTCAGTTAACTACAACTCACCATTGCCCACAAGCTGATCTTTAAACCTGCCAACTGCCCAGTTCTCGCTACTTCCTTAAAACCTTAAATTCCCAACTGCTCACTCAGATCCAAAAACCAAAATCTCCTTCAGGTCCACAAACCTGCACAACCTCCTGGCCATCTACTCCTGTCCCACTCCTTAGCTAAACAGTGGAACTCTCCCCACACACCTACGCAACCTACCTAACCATACAAATTTAAAATCTCAGCTACTCTCTCATCTTTCTTCCAAATGGGTATACCCTTGCCATGCTCCAACTTAAACCCCCCCATTCCAGCTTGCACTGACTCATCCAACTATCTCTAATATTACTTTATCCCACCCAAAACAATCCCTCCCCTACCAAAAACTAACTTTCTCTCTAATATCTATTGCACTATCCTCCCCAATCTCAAATATACCATTACCCTCTCCACGCATAACATCTTCCTAACCTACTAGTAGCTATATAGTTTGAAATGTTAAAACTTACAATTGAGTTTATAACAAAAATATTCGCTTTATGTAAATGTTGAAATTTCTGTACTGAATTATGTCTTTCATTTTTGTAACATTGTGACAAGCCAATTGCAAATATCATGGAGCTTATCTGTAAATGTTTAATTAGCTGTATGAACTATGTCCTTTTGTAACATGTGAAATATAACTTGCAATTATTGTGGAGCTTTTCTCTCTGGGCCTCCACTGAAAATAGGCTCTTCTTGGCCCAGTGGACTTCCCCGGTCATCAAACTTAAATAAATAAATTAATGCTTTCAGATTTCAAAAAC